>NW_026907207.1:0-71006 GCF_033978795.1 Nerophis ophidion | reverse complement strand
CAGTTGTTTATGGGCCAGGATACGGAGTTAACGCGCACAGTGTTTATGGGGCAGGATACGGAGTTAACGCATGCACAGTGTTTATGGGCAGGATACGGAGGGTTAACACATGCACAGTGTTTATGGGCAGGATACGGAGTTAACACATGCACTGTGTTTATGGGGCAGGATACGGAGTTAACACATGCACAGTGTTTATGGGCAGGATACGGAGTTAACACATGCACAGTGTTTATGGGCAGGATACGGAGTTAACGCATGCACAGTGTTTATGGGCAGGATACGGAGTTAACACATGCACAGTGTTTATGGGCAGGATACGGAGTTAACCACATGCACAGTGTTTATGGGCAGGATACGGAGTTAACGCATGCACAGTGTTTATGGGCAGGATACGGAGTTAACACATGCACAGTGTTTATGGGCAGGATACGGAGTTAACACACGCACAGTGTTTATGTGCAGGATACGGAGTTAACGCACGCACAGTGTTTATGGGCAGGATACGGAGTTAACACACGCACAGTGTTTATGGGCAGGATACGGAGTTAACAGCACGCACAGTGTTTATGGGCAGGATACGGAGTTAACACACGCACAGTGTTTATGGGCAGGATACGGAGTTAACTCACGCACAGTGTTTATGGGCAGGATACGGAGTTAACACACGCACAGTGTTTATGGGCAGGATACGGAGTTAACACACGCACAGTGTTTATGGGCAGGATACGGAGTTAACACACGCACAGTGTTTATGGGCAGGATACGGAGTTAACACACGCACAGTGTTTATGGGCAGGATACGGAGTTAACACTTCGCACAGTGTTTATGGGCAGGATACGGAGTTAACACACGCACAGTGTTTATGGGCAGGATACGGAGTTAACACACGCACAGTGTTTATGGGCAGGATACGGAGTTAACACACGCACAGTGTTTATGGGCAGGATACGGAGTTAACACACTGCACAGTGTTTATGGCAGGATACGGAGTTAACACACGCACAGTGTTTATGGGCAGGATACGGAGTTAACACATGCAGTGTTTATGGGCAGGATACGGAGTTAACACATGCACAGTGTTTATGGGCAGGATACGGAGTTAACACATGCACAGTGTTTATGGGCAGGATACGGAGTTAACCATGCACAGTGTTTATGGGCAGGATACGGAGTTAACGCATGCACAGTGTTTATGGGCAGGATACGGAGTTAACGCATGCACAGTGTTTATGGCAGGATACGGAGTTAACACATGCACAGTGTTTATGGGCAGGATACGGAGTTAACACATGCACAGTGTTTATGGGCAGGATACGGAGTTAACACATGCACAGTGTTTATGGGCAGGATACGGAGTTAACACATGCACAGTGTTTATGGGCAGGATACGGAGTTAACACATGCACAGTGTTTATGGCAGGATACGGAGTTAACACATGCACAGTGTTTATGGGCAGGATACGGAGTTAACGCATGCACAGTGTTTATGGGCAGGATACGGAGTTAACACACGCACAGTGTTTATGGGCAGGATACGGAGTTAACACAGCCACAGTGTTTATGGGCAGGATACGGAGTTAACACATGCACAGTGTTTATGGGCAGGATACGGAGTTAACACATGCACAGTGTTGATGGGCAGGATACGGAGGTTAACACATGCACAGTGTTGATGGGCAGGATACGGAGTTTAACACATGCACAGTGTTTATGGGCAGGATACGGAGTTAACACATGCACAGTGTTTATGGGCAGGATACGAGTTAACGCATGCACAGTGTTGATGGGCAGGATACGGAGTTAACGCATGCACAGTGTTTATGGGCAGGATACGGAGGTTAACACATGCACAGTGTTTATGGGCAGGATACGGAGTTAACACATGCACAGTGTTTATGGGCAGGATACGGAGTTAACGCACGCACAGTGTTTATGGGCAGGATACGGAGTTAACGCACGCACAGTGTTTATGGGCAGGATACGGAGTTAACACACGCACAGTGTTTATGGGCAGGATACGGAGTTAACACATGCACAGTGTTTATGGGCAGGATACGGAGTTAACACATGCACAGTGTTTATGGGCAGGATACGGAGTTAACACACGCACAGTGTTTATGGGCAGGATACGGAGTTAACACACGCACAGTGTTTATGGGCAGGATACGGAGTTAACACACGCACAGTGTTTATGGGCAGGATACGGAGTTAACACACGCACAGTGTTTATGGGCAGGATACGGAGTTAACACATGCACAGTGTTTATGGGCAGGATACGGAGTTAACACATGCACAGTGTTTATGGGCAGGATACGGAGTTAACACATGCACAGTGTTGATGGGCAGGATACGGAGTTAACACATGCACAGTGTTGATGGGCAGGATACGGAGTTAACACATGCACAGTGTTGATGGGCAGGATACGGAGTTAACACATGCACAGTGTTTATGGGCAGGATACGGAGTTAACACATGCACAGTGTTTATGGGCAGGATACGGAGTTAACGCATGCACAGTGTTGATGGGCAGGATACGGAGTTAACGCATGCACAGTGTTTATGGGCAGGATACGGAGTTAACACATGCACAGTGTTTATGGGCAGGATACGGAGTTAACACATGCACAGTGTTTATGGGCAGGATACGGAGTTAACGCACGCACAGTGTTTATGGGCAGGATACGGAGTTAACGCACGCACAGTGTTTATGGGCAGGATACGGAGTTAACACACGCACAGTGTTTATGGGCAGGATACGGAGTTAACACATGCACAGTGTTTATGGGCAGGATACGGAGTTAACACATGCACAGTGTTTATGGGCAGGATACGGAGTTAACACACGCACAGTGTTTATGGGCAGGATACGGAGTTAACACACGCACAGTGTTTATGGGCAGGATACGAGTTAACACACGCACAGTGTTTATGGGCAGGATACGGAGTTAACACACGCACAGTGTTTATGGGCAGGATACGGAGTTAACACATGCACAGTGTTTATGGGCAGGATACGGAGTTAACACATGCACAGTGTTTATGGGCAGGATACGGAGTTAACACACGCACAGTGTTTATGGGCAGGATACGGAGTTAACACATGCACAGTGTTTATGGGCAGGATACGGAGTTAACACACGCACAGTGTTTATGGGCAGGATACGGAGTTAACACATGCACAGTGTTTATGGGCAGGATACGGAGTTAACACATGCACAGTGTTTATGGGCAGGATACGGAGTTAACACATGCACAGTGTTTATGGGCAGGATACGGAGTTAACGCATGCACAGTGTTTATGGGCAGGATACGGAGTTAACGCATGCACAGTGTTTATGGGCAGGATACGGAGTTAACGCATGCACAGTGTTTATGGGCAGGATACGGAGTTAACACATGCACAGTGTTTATGGGCAGGATACGGAGTTAACACATGCACAGTGTTTATGGGCAGGATACGGAGTTAACACATGCACAGTGTTTATGGGCAGGATACGGAGTTAACACATGCACAGTGTTTATGGGCAGGATACGGAGTTAACACATGCACAGTGTTTATGGGCAGGATACGGAGTTAACACATGCACAGTGTTTATGGGCAGGATACGGAGTTAACGCATGCACAGTGTTTATGGGCAGGATACGGAGTTAACACACGCACAGTGTTTATGGGCAGGATACGGAGTTAACACACGCACAGTGTTTATGGGCAGGATACGGAGTTAACACATGCACAGTGTTTATGGGCAGGATACGGAGTTAACACATGCACAGTGTTGATGGCAGGATACGGAGTTAACACATGCACAGTGTTGATGGGCAGGATACGGAGTTAACACATGCACAGTGTTTATGGGCAGGATACGGAGTTAACACATGCACAGTGTTTATGGGCAGGATACGGAGTTAACGCATGCACAGTGTTGATGGGCAGGATACGGAGTTAACGCATGCACAGTGTTTATGGGCAGGATACGGAGTTAACACATGCACAGTGTTTATGGGCAGGATACGGAGTTAACACATGCACAGTGTTTATGGGCAGGATACGGAGTTAACGCACGCACAGTGTTTATGGGCAGGATACGGAGTTAACGCACGCACAGTGTTTATGGGCAGGATACGGAGTTAACACACGCACAGTGTTTATGGGCAGGATACGGAGTTAACACATGCACAGTGTTTATGGGCAGGATACGGAGTTAACACATGCACAGTGTTTATGGGCAGGATACGGAGTTAACACACGCACAGTGTTTATGGGCAGGATACGGAGTTAACACACGCACAGTGTTTATGGGCAGGATACGGAGTTAACACACGCACAGTGTTTATGGGCAGGATACGGAGTTAACACATGCACAGTGTTTATGGGCAGGATACGGAGTTAACACATGCACAGTGTTTATGGGCAGGATACGGAGTTAACACATGCACAGTGTTTATGGGCAGGATACGGAGTTAACGCATGCACAGTGTTTATGGGCAGGATACGGAGTTAACGCATGCACAGTGTTTATGGGCAGGATACGGAGTTAACACATGCACAGTGTTTATGGGCAGGATACGGAGTTAACGCATGCACAGTGTTTATGGGCAGGATACGGAGTTAACGCATGCGCAGTGTTGATGGGCAGGATACGGAGTTAACACATGCACAGTGTTGATGGGCAGGATACGGAGTTAACACATGCACAGTGTTTATGGGCAGGATACGGAGTTAACACATGCACAGTGTTTATGGGCAGGATACGGAGTTAACACATGCACAGTGTTTATGGGCAGGATACGGAGTTAACACATGCACAGTGTTGATGGGCAGGATACGGAGTTAACACATGCACAGTGTTGATGGGCAGGATACGGAGTTAACACATGCACAGTGTTTATGGGCAGGATACGGAGTTAACACATGCACAGTGTTTATGGGCAGGATACGGAGTTAACACATGCACAGTGTTTATGGGCAGGATACGGAGTTAACGCATGCGCAGTGTTGATGGGCAGGATACGGAGTTAACACACGCACAGTGTTTATGGGCAGGATACGGAGTTAACACATGCGCAGTGTTGATGGGCGGGAAGGAAAAAGTGTTTACGGTTTTTCCTCTGTGCAGCAGTTGATTAAAAGTTGTGAATCAGAATAGACGCGTGTTTATTCACCCATATTTAACAACCACCACCATGCTTGACGGTGGGCGTGGTGTTCCTTGGATTCAAGGCCTCACCTTTTCTCCTCCAAACATACTGCTAGGTATTGTGACCAAACAGCTCCTTTTTTTTTTTTCATCTGACATCACATGGACAAAGATAAGACTTTCTGGAGGAAAGTTCTGTGGTCAGATGAAACAAAAATTGAGCTGTTTTGGCCACAATACCCAGCAATATGTTTGGAGGAGAAAAGGTTAGGCCTTCAATCCCAGGAAGACCATGCTAACCGTCAAGCGTAGTGGTGGTAATATTATACTCTGGGCCTGTTTTTCTGTAAATGGAACTGCTGCTTTACAGAGAGTAAATGGGACAATGAAAAAGAAGGATTACCTCCAAATTTTTCAGGACAACCTAAAATCATCAGCCAGGAGGTTGGGTCTTGGGCACAGTTGGGTGTTCCAACAGGACAATGACCCCAAACACACCTCAAAAGTGGTAAAGGAATGGCTAAATCGTGTTAGAATGAAGGTTTTAGAATGGCCTTCCCAAAGTCCTGACTTAAACGTGTGGACAATGCTGAAGAAAAAAGTCCATGTCAGAACTGCACCAATTTTGTCAAGAGGAATGGTCAAAAATTCAAGCAGAAGCTTGTGGGTGGCGACCAAAAGCACCTTATTGCAGTGAAACTTGCCAAGGGACATGCAACCAAATATTAACATTGCTGTATGTACACTTTTGACCCAGCACATTTGCTCACATGTACAGTAGACCCATAATAAATTCATAAAAGAAGCAAACTTCATAAATGTTTTTTTTTACCAACAAGTATGTGCTCCAATCACTACATCACAAACACATAAGGGTTGTAGAAATGATTGCAAACTGAAGTCAGCCATGACATGATGTTCTTTACAAGTGTATGTAAACTTTTGAGCACGACTGTACATGAAGACAGACACACTAAATGGATTGCGCTCTCTATTTTGCTCATTTCAGAGACTCTGGGCAGGAGTTAAGTAGATGAGGTTTGCACATGTTTTGAATACACACAAACCTTTAGTAGATCAGGCCCTTGATGTTCATGATCATTAGCACTCATCAAAAGTTGGCTGTGATACTTTCTATTGCGTGCGCTTACACCAGTATCAAGTTACTCCTGACGGAGGGAAGCTTTTATTTCCCTGCTAAACTTGTAACAGGTGTCTACATCACACCTTCAAACAGCAAGTTTGCAAGTTAACCCTTACAAAGATACCAACAATCCAGAATGTAACAGAAAGTCAATATTATATTGAATATAGCTGACATAAAAGGTGTATAACAAAGATGAATCAGTCATAAATGATCGTCTTTGTGGGGGTAAACTTACAAAGTGTGCTTTGTTTATTGTTCTGGTTTCCAAGAAAGAGAAGATGTTTTACTTACCAGCTGCATGGTATTGGGCTGAAATGAAAGAGAAAGCAGGTGAAATTCACATCTGATGAATGCCGGCAGAGACTTGTTGGCGTCTTCCTGAAAGAGGAAACATTTGTGTCCCTCACCTTGTCTGCTTGGGCGACGCTTGATGATGAAGATGATGATGATGGGGGCCGCCAGGAGGAGCACCACAGCGAGGACCGCCAGCGTGGCAGTGACGCTCACGTTGCCTGTTGGTATGGTATGATTGATTTGTTTGACAAGTCACATCAGGTGCTTCCATTGACACTATTCAACATGTGTCTTTCTCACCTTCATGGCTTGCGTTGCTCAGGATGCTTCTTCTCTCCAGCTTGGTGACCAGGTCCTCCTCCACGCCAGACAGCTGGAACACACATCCGTACTTGCCCTCCACCTCGGCCGTCACCTCCACTTTCAGCTCCACCGACAACTGAAGGTTCCGTCGTGGTTGGGGAGCAGCTCTCCGTGCTCCACGTCCTCGAAGATCTGCTCGCCGTCTTTCCTCCAAAACAAGTCGGCTCGGTCGGGGTAGAAACCTGTCGCCATGCAGGTGACCGGAGTGGATGGACTCTTCTGGAGGAGGAACACCTTTGGAAGCTCTGCCCAGGAAGTGACGTGGGAATGGAGGATGACAGGGAGAGAAGATGGAGGTAAAGATGTAACAAATGAAGGTAAGGATGGAACAAAAGGTAAAGGAGAAAATGAAGTTAAGATGGCAAAAAAAAAGGAGAGAATGGAGGTAAAGATGGAGAAAAAAAGGAAAAAATTAAGGTAAAAAGAAAGAGAAAAGGTGAGCATGAAGTTAAAGATGGAGAGAAAAGGAGAGAATGGAGGTAAAGATGGGGAGAACAAGAGATAAGGGAGGTACAGATGGAGCAAATGAAGGTAAAGAAGGAGAGGGAAGGAGAAAATTAAGGTGAAGAAGAAGAGAAAAGGAGAGAATGAAGGTAAAGATGAGGTGAAGAGGCAATAATGAAGTTAAAGATGGAGAGAAAAGAGAGAATAAAGGTATAAATGGAAAGAATGGAGGTAAAGACGGAGAGAAATTGAGAGAATGGACGTGGAAGGAGAGATAAGGCGAGAATGAAGTTAAAGATAAAGAGAAAATGAGAGAAAGCAGGTAAAGATGGAGAGAATTGTCATAAAAGATTGAGAGAAAGGTTGAGAATAAAAGTAAAAATGGAGAGACATTGAGAGAATGGGGTAAAGAAGGAGAGAGAAGGCGAGAATGAAGTAAAGATAAAGAGAAAAGGAGAGAAAGAAGGTAAAGATGAAGAGAATTGACATAAAGATTGAGAGAAAGGTTGAGAATAAAAGTAAAAATGGGGAGAAAAGCTGAGCTGCAACCTTATCGTGGTAGAGGAGTTTGCGTGTCCCAATGATCCTAGGAGCTATGTTGTCCGGGGGCATAAAGCCCCCTGGTAGGGTCTCCCAAGGCAAACAGGTTCTAGGTGAGGGATCAGACAAAGAGCAGCTCGAAGACCTTTATGAAGATGATAAACCATGGACCCAGATTTCCCTCGCCCGGACGCGGGTCACCGGGGCCCCCCTCTGGAGCCAGGCCCGGAGGTGAGGCACGATGGCGAGCGCCTGGTGGCCGGGCCTGTACCCATGGGGCCCGGCCGGGCACAGCCCGAAGAGGCAACGTGGGTCACCCCTCCAATGGGCTCACCACCCATAGCAGGGGCCATAAAGGTCGGGTGCATTGTGAGCTGGGCGACAGCCGAAGGCAGGGCACTTGGCGGTCCGATCCTCGGCTACAGAAGCTAGCTCTTGGGACGTGGAACGTCACCTCACTGGGGGGGAAGGAGCCTGAGCTAGTGCGCGAGGTAGAGAAGTTTCGGCTGGATATAGTCGGACTCACTTCGACGCACAGCAAGGGCTCTGGAACCACTTCTCTCGAGAGGGACTGGACCCTCTTCCACTCTGGCGTTGCCGGCAGTGAGAGGCGATGGGCTGGGGTGGCAATTCTTGTTTCACCCCGGCTCAAAGCCTGTACGTTGGAGTTCAACCCGGTGGACGAAAGGGTAGCCTCCCTCCGCCTTCGGGTGGGGGGACGGGTCCTGACTGTTGTTTGTGCTTATGCACCAAACAGCAGTTCAGAGTACCCAACCTTTTTGGGTACACTCGAGGGAGTACTGGAAAGTGCTCCCCCGGGTGATTCCCTTGTCCTACTGGGAGACTTCAACGCTCACGTTGGCAACGACAGTGAAACCTGGAGAGGCGTGATTGGGAAGAATGGCCGCCCGGATCCGAACCCGAGTGGTGTTTTGTTATTGGACTTTTGTGCTCGTCACAGTTTGTCCATAACAAACACCATGTTCAAACATAAGGGTGTCCATATGTGCACTTGGCACCAGGACACCCTAGGCCGCAGTTCCATGATCGACTTTGTAGTTGTGTCATCGGATTTGCGGCCTCATGTTTTGGACACTCGGGTGAAGAGAGGGGCGGAGCTTTCTACCGATCACCACCTGGTGGTGAGTTGGCTGCGATGGTGGGGGAGGATGCCGGACAGACCTGGGAGGCCCAAACGCATTGTGAGGGTCTGCTGGGAACGTCTGGCAGAGTCTCCTGTCAGACAAAGTTTCAATTCCCACCTCCGGAAGAACTTTGAACATGTCACGAGGGAGGTGCTGGACATTGAGTCCGAGTGGACCATGTTCCGCACCTCTATTGTCGAGGCGGCAGATCGGAGCTGTGGCCGCAAGGTAGTTGGTGCCTGTCGGGGCGGCAATCCTAAAACCCCTTGGTGGACACCAGCGGTGAGGGACGCCGTCAAGCTGAAGAAGGAGTCCTATCGGGTCCTTTTGGCTCATAGGACTCCGGAGGCAGTGGACAGGTACCGACAGGCCAAGCGGTGTGCAGCTTCAGCGGTCGCGGAGGCAAAAACTCGGACATGGGAAGAGTTCGGGGAAGCCATGGAAAACGACTTCCGGACGGCTTCGAAGCGATTCTGGACCACCGTCCGCCGCCTCAGGAAGGGGAAGCAGTGCACTATCAACACCGTGTATGGTGCGGATGGTGTTCTGCTGACCTCGACTGCGGATGTTGTGGATAGGTGGAAGGAATACTTCGAAGACCTCCTCAATCCCACCAACACGTCTTCCTATGAGGAAGCAGTGCCTGGGGAATCTGTGGTGGACTCTCTTATTTCTGGGGCTGAGGTCGCTGAGGTAGTTAAAAAGCTCCTCGGTGGCAAGGCCCCAGGGGTGGATGAGATCCGCCCGGAGTTCCTTAAGGCCCTGGATGCTGTGGGGCTGTCTTGGTTGACAAGACTTTGCAGCATCGCGTGGACATCGGGGGCGGTACCTCTGGATTGGCAGACCGGGGTGGTGGTTCCTCTCTTTAAGAAGGGGGACCGGAGGGTGTGTTCCAACTATCGTGGGATCACACTCCTCAGCCTTCCCGGTAAGGTTTATTCAGGTGTATTGGAGAGGAGGCTACGTCGGATAGTCGAACCTCGGATTCAGGAGGAACAGTGTGGTTTTCGTCCTGGTCGCAGAAACTGTGGACCAGCTCTATACTCTCGGCAGGGTTCTTGAGGGTGCATGGGAGTTTGCCCAACCAGTCTATATGTGCTTTGTGGACTTGGAGAAGGCATTCGACCGTGTCCCTCGGGAACTCCTGTGGGGAGTGCTCAGAGAGTAGGGGGTATCGGACTGTCTTATTGTGGCGGTCCGTTCCCTGTACGATCAGTGCCAGAGCTTGGTTCGCATTGCCGGCAGTAAGTCGAACACATTTCCAGTGAGGGTTGGACTCCGCCAAGGCTGTCCTTTGTCACCGATTCTGTTCATAACTTTTATGGACAGAATTTCTAGGCGCAGTCAAGGCGTTGAGGGGTTCCGGTTTGGTAACCGCAGGATTAGGTCTCTGCTTTTTGCAGATGATGTGGTCCTGATGGCTTCATCTGACCGGGATCTTCAGCTCTCGCTGGATCGGTTCGCAGCCGAGTGTGAAGCGACCGGAATGAGAATCAGCACCTCCAAGTCCGAGTCCATGGTTCTCGCCCGGAAAAGGGTGGAGTGCCATCTCCGGGTTGGGGGGGAGACCCTGCCCCAAGTGGAGGAGTTCAAGTATCTAGGAGTCTTGTTCACGAGTGAGGGAAGAGTTGATCGTGAGATCGACAGGCGGATCGGTGCGGCGTCTTCAGTAATGCGGACGTTGTACCGGTCCGTTGTGGTGAAGAAGGAGCTGAGCCGGAAGGCAAAGCTCTCAATTTACCGGTCGATCTACGTTCCCATCCTCACCTATGGTCATGAGCTTTGGGTCATGACCGAAAGGATAAGATCACGGGTACAAGCGGCCGAAATGAGTTTCCTCCGCCGTGTGGCGGGGCTCTCCCTTAGAGATAGGGTGAGAAGCTCTGCCATCCGGGAAGAACTCAAAGTAAAGCCGCTGCTCCTCCACATGGAGAGGAGCCAGATGAGGTGGTTCGGGCATCTGGTCAGGATGCCACCCGAACGCCTCCCTAGGGAGGTGTTTAGGGCACGTCCAACCGGTAGGAGGCCACGGGGAAGACCCAGGACACGTTGGGAAGACTATGTCTCCCGGCTGGCCTGGGAACGCCTCGGGATCCCCCGGGAAGAGCTAGACGAAGTGGCTGGGGAGAGGGAAGTCTGGGTTTCCCTGCTTAGGCTGTTGCCCCCGCGACCCGACCTCGGATAAGCGGAAGATGATGGATGGATGGATGGATGGGGAGAAAAGGAGGAAAATAGATAGAAAGGGAGAGAAATAAGGTAAAAATGGAGACACAATGGGAGAAAGAAGATAAAGATGGAAAAAAATGAGAGAATGAATGTAAAGAAGGAGAGAGAAGGAGAAAATGGAAGTAAAGATGGAGAGAAAAGGAGGGAATGGAGGTCAAGATGGAGAGAATTGACAAAGATTGAGAGAAAAGTTGAGAATAAAAGTAAAAATGGGGAGAAAAGGAGGAAGATGGAAAGAAAAAGAGAGAACGAAGGTCAAACCCGATAGAAAATGAGAGAGAGAAGGTAAAGATGGAGACAAAAGGGGAGAATGAAGGTAAAGATGGAAACAAAATGAGAGAATGAAGATAAAGAAGGAGAGGAGGAGAAATGGATGTAAAGATGGAGAAAAATGGAGAGAAAAAAGGTAAAGATGGGGAGAATAGGAGTGAATAAAGGTAAAGATGGATAGAAAAGGAGAGATTGGAGGTAAATATGGAGAGAAATGGAGAGCATGAAGGGAAAGATGGAAGAAAAGGACAGAAAGTGAGAATGAAGGTCAAAATGGAGAGAATGGACATAAAGATGGCGAGAAAAGGAAAGAATGCAGGTAAAGATGGAGAGAAAAGGAGAGAATGACGGTAAAAGATGGAGAGAAAAAGAGAATGACGGTAAGGATGGAGCGAATAAAGGCAAAGAAGGAGAAAATGAAGGTAAAGATGGAGAGAAAAGAAGAGAAAGATTCAGAAAAAATGAGAAATGGAGGTAAAGATGCAGAAAAAAGGAGAAAATGGAGGTAAAGATGGAGAAAAAGGGAGAGAATGAAGGTAAAGATGGAGGGAATGAAGGTAAAGAAAGACGGAATGGAGGTCAAGATGGAGAGAAAAGGAGGTGAAGAGAAAAGAGTATGGAGAGAGAGAGAGAGTGTAATGTGAGTAATGTTCCTATAGGGGGAGTGCTAACATGTGAGAAGGTGAAAGTACAAGGTGTGCTTCTACCTGTTCTCATTAGGACCTTCTTCCCATACTCCACATACTTCTTCAAGTAAGTAGGACATAGCTCAGTGTAATAATACTTCTGGTAGTCTAGTTCATGTGTGTCCTGGTCCCACTTGAGTTTGGTGGGGAAAGCTTGTTGTTTTGCTGCAGTCCATGTCCATGTCTTCATGTCCAACGATATGAAATCTTCTCCATCATAACTGTACTGCTTCCAACCTTTAACTTCATCAGTCTCATCATTCCATTCACATCCTGTCATCTCCTGGTAAGTGTGAACACCTGAGAGACACAAAGTGTTGTAAAGCAGAGTGAAACTAACACACAACATGTCTTGGTTGCAGCTTATTATGGGATGGACAGAGACAAGGTAATGTGTGTTTTTAATACACTACCAAAATATCAAATATATTAGAATAGTAGAAAGTTCAACATAAACAAACCTCCAGTTTGGTTGAAACGCTTCTTAAGTCTTTCAATGTTGACTTTGGAGACATGTTCACTAACAAGATTCTTCTCTGTTTCTATTTTCCAGTAGTTTGGATTCTCTGCTGTGATTTTGTTCATCCAGTCCTGTTTGGATTCTGCTTTCCTGGTGTTGCTGTCATAGTAACTCACCTCAACTTCATCAACATAACCAACCTCCACATACTCTGGGAAGTTTGGAACTTGAGAGCATGCGGTGGTGAAATACTGCAGCGTGTGAATCACTGAAAGACAAAACAACATTTGATTCTTGACTTTCATGTTGAACAATTCCTATTTGAAATGATGCTGTCTTCATTTCAACTTCAAACACGGCTGCTTCTCCCAGTAAACAATCACTTCCTGTTCCAGGAGACAATAACAGCGTTTGTCTTTGATGTCATGCATCTCACATTTCTACCTCACTTTAAGACCACACACATGAAGAACTGCACTTATTTCAAGTGTCAAATAAATAGATGACATTATTGCCGGCAGAAAAGTGAAAGTTGTTTTTCCAGGTGAGGGGAAGTTCCAACTAGTGATGTCACTGCCAAAGCATGGAAATATAGCACCGCCTTATGGAATGTTGGCAATGGAATACAACAACAATATTATAATACTCTTCTTTTACATATTAGGACTATTACCAGTAAAAAAAGCATTTAAGAATCATATTGAGTCACTTTTTAGACTTAAGAGTTCATATTTCATGTTTTTTTCTTCTCTTTTATTGTAATTAGACGTGTGTACTTTTATTTTGTATTTTTATTTTTCCTTTCTTTTATTTGTAAATAAATGTGTGCATTATTTTACTTTGAACTTTTGAAAAGAGGATCCCCATTTGCAGTTTGTGCGTCGGCTAATGGGGATCCTCAATAAACAAACAATAAACAATAATCCATCCATCCATTTCCTACCGCTTGTCCCTTTGGGGTCAATTATATCCATTGTTTCACAATAATTCCCACCAATAAAGTGATTTTTGTGTACATTAAATACTTCTGATCTAGATCTCATTTTATAACTGATACTACTGTTTGTTTCCTGGATTAATTATTGTTATTTTCCTATTTAAAAGTGAAACCGACGTTTGCGGAAATGCTAAAGTAAAAAGTTGGATGTATGTTGCTGTTAAAGTGAGACAACTTGAACAAGTTTGACTCGTTCAAAGTTTGAGCAACAAAAGAAGATGCAAACTATTGACTGATGAGAAGAGAAGAGCGTCAATAATAATGAGAAGAAATAAGAGAGTATTTTGTATGGAGTGAGCATGTAGGAATGAGGTGTATAAAGTTGTAAAGAAAGTGGACTTACCAGGCGTCACGCTGTGTGTTTGTACAACTAGGAGGAAGAAGCAAAGCAAGTTCATCATTAAATGTCACAAAAGTGCGGAAGTCCAGAAAAAACCAAAGTTTCTAGTTTTAATCCTCAGAGAAAAGCAAGGCGACGACAACTTGCTTGACGAGTAAACATGAAATGGACGCCAAGGCGGAAACCAGCTTTTATATCAAATCTCCCCTGAGCCAATGAGAATTGTACACGTCATTGTCACCAGGTAAGCTGGTTTGCTTTGCGCACACATTTGCTAACGGCTGATTTCGGGGAAATCACGTGACTTGAAATCACTTCCTGGAGGAGGATAGAAATATTTGACAGCAAGGCAGTTCCTCCACTGCAGCTAACACATGAATATTAACTCCATAAAAGTCATGTCATCATCACAAGAATAAAAGTGTCGGAGGTGATGTCATGTTTTTTGAAGCAGCTTTATTATAATACACACACTAACTTTATAGGAACAATACACAACAACTAGATGAACATTTTACATAAGTGATATTGTAGCGTCTAAGTCAGGGGTCACCAACCTTTTTGAAACCAAGAGCTACTTCTTGGGTACTGATTAATGCGAAGGGCTACCAGTTTGATACACACTTAAACAAATTGCCAGAAATAGCCAATCTGCTCAATTTACCTTTAATAAATCTATATATATATGTATATATATATAAATATATATATATATATATATATATATATATATATATATATATATATATATAAAAATGGGTATTTCTGTCTGTCATTCCGTCATACATTTTTTTTCCTTTTACGGAAGGTTTTTTGTAGAGAATAAATGATGAAAAAAAAACGCTTACTTAAACAGTTTAAAAGAGGAGAAAACGGGGGAAAAAAAGAAAATTAAATTTTGAAACAGTTTATCTTCAATTTCGACTCTTTAAAATTCAAAATCCAATGGAAAAAAAGAAGAGAAAAACTGACTACTTCGAATCATTTTGAAAAAATTAAAAAAAGAAATTATGGAACATGATTAGTATTTTTTCCTGATTAAGATTAATTTTAGAGTTTTGATGACATGTTTTAAATAGGTTAAAATCCAATCTGCACTTTGTTAGAATATATAACAAATTGGACCAAGCTATATTTCTCCATCCATCCATCCATCATCTTCCGCTTATCCGAGGTCGGGTCGCGGGGGCAGCAGCCTAAGCAGGGAAGCCCAGACTTCCCTATCTCCAGCCACTTCGTCTAGCTCTTCCCGGGGGATCCCGAGGCGTTCCCAGGCCAGCCAGGAGACATAGTCTTCCCAACGTGTCCTGGGTCTTCCCCGTGGCCTCCTACCAGCTGGACGTGCCCTAAACACATCCCTAGGGAGGCGTTCGGGTGGCATCCTGACCAGATGCCCGAACCACCTCATCTGGCTCCTCTCGATGTGGAGGAGCAGCGGCTTTACGTTGAGCTCCTCCCGGATGGCAGAGCTTCTCACCCTATCTCTAAGGGAGAGCCCCGCCACCCGGCGGAGGAAACTCATTTCGGCCGCTTGTACCCGTGATCTTATCCTTTCGGTCATGACCCAAAGCTCATGACCATAGGTGAGGATGGGAACGTAGATCGACCGGTAAATTGAGAGCTTTGCCTTCCGGCTCAGCTCCTTCTTCACCACAACGGATCGATACAACGTCCGCATTACTGAAGACGCCGCACCGATCCGCCTGTCGATCTCACAATCCACTCTTCCCCCACTCGTGAACAAGACTCCTAGGTACTTGAACTCCTCCACTTGGGGCAGGGTCTCCTCCCCAACCCGGAGATGGCACTCCACCCTTTTTCGGGCGAGAACCATGGACTCGGACTTGGAGGTGCTGATTCTCATTCCGGTCGCTTCACACTCGGCTGCGAACCGATCCAGTGAGAGCTGAAGATCCCGGCCAGATGAAGCCATCAGGACTACATCATCTGCAAAAAGCAGAGACCTAATCCCGTGGCCACCAAACCGGAACCCCTCAACGCCTTGGCTGCGCCTAGAAATTCTGTCCATAAAAGTTATGAACAGAATCGGTGACAAAGGACAGCCTTGGCGGAGTCCAACCTTCACTGGAAACGTGTCCGACTTACTGCCGGCAATGCGGACCAAGCTCTGACACTGATCGTACAGGGAGCGGACTGCCACAATAAGACATTCCGATACCCCATACTCTCTGAGCACTCCCCACAGGACTTCCCGAGGGACACGGTCGAATGCCTTCTCCAAGTCCACAAAGCACATGTAGACTGGTTGGGCAAACTCCCATGCACCCTCAAGAACCCTGCCGAGAGTATAGAGCTGGTCCACAGTTCCACGACCAGGACGAAAACCACACTGTTCCTCCTGAATCCGAGGTTCGACTATCCGGCGTAGCCTCCTCTCCAGTACACCTGAATAAACCTTACCGGGAAGGCTGAGGAGTGTGATCCCACGATAGTTGGAACACACCCTCCGGTCCCCCTTCTTAAAGAGAGGGACCACCACCCCGGTCTGCCAATCCAGAGGTACCGCCCCCGATGTCCACGCGATGCTGCAGAGTCTTGTCAACCAAGACAGCCCCACAGCATCCAGAGCCTTAAGGAACTCCGGGCGGATCTCATCCACCTCCGGGGCCTTGCCGCCGAGGAGCTTTTTAACTACCTCAGCGACCTCAGCCCCAGAAATAGGAGAGTCCACTACAGATTCCCCAGGCACCGCTTCCTCAAAGAAAGACGTGTTGGTGGGATTGAGGAGGTCTTCGAAGTATTCCCTCCACCGATCCACAACATCCGCAGTCGAAGTCAGCAGAACACCATCCGCACCATACACGGTGTTGATAGTGCACTGCTTCCCCTTCCTGAGGCGCCGTATGGTGGTCCAGAATCGCTTCGAAGCCGTCCGGAAGTCGTTTTCCATGGCTTCCCCGAACTCTTCCCATGTCCGAGTTTTTGCCTCCGCGACCGCTAAAGCTGCACACCGCTTGGCCCGTCGGTACCCGTCCACTGCCTCCGGAGTCCTATGAGCCAAAAGAACCCGATAGGTCTCCTTCTTCAACTTGACGGCATCCCTCACTGCTGGTGTCCACCAACGGGTTCTGGGATTACCGCCACGACAGGCACCAACAACCTTGCGGCCACAGCTCCAATCAGCCGCCTCGACAATAGAGGTGCGGAACATGGTCCCCTCAGACTCAATGTCCAGCACCTCCCTCGTGACATGTTCAAAGTTCTCCCGGAGGTGTGAATTGAAACTCTCTCTGACAGGAGACTCTGCCAGACGTTCCCAGCAGACCCTCACAATGCGTTTGGGCCTCCCAGGTCTGTCCGGCATCCTCCCCCACCATCGCAGCCAACTCACCACCAGGTGGTGATCGGTAGAAAGCTCCGCCCCTCTCTTCACCCGAGTGTCCAAAACATGAGGCCGCAAATCCGATGACACAACTACAAAGTCGATCATGGAACTGCGGCCTAGGGTGTCCTGGTGCCAAGTGCACATATGGACACCCTTATGTTTGAACATGGTGTTTGTTATGGACAAACTGTGACGAGCACAAAAGTCCAATAACAAAACACCACTCGGGTTTAGATCCGGGCGACCATTCTTCCCAATCACGCCTCTCCAGGTTTCACTGTCGTTGCCAACATGAGCGTTGAAGTCCCCCAGTAGGACAAGGGAATCACCCGGAGGAGCACTTTCCAGTACTCCCTCGAGTGTACCCAAAAAGGGTGGGTATTCTGAACTGCTGTTTGGTGCGTAAGCACAAACAACAGTCAGGACCCGTCCCCCCACCCGAAGGCGAAGGGAAGCTACCCTCTCGTCCACTGGGTTGAACTCAAACGTACAGGCTTTGAGCCGGGGGGCAACCACAATTGCCACCCCAGCCCGTCGCCTCTCACTGCCGGCAACGCCAGAGTGGAAGAGGGTCCAGTCCCTCTCGAGAGAACTGGTTCCAGAGCCCTTGCTGTGCGTCGAAGTGAGTCCGACTATATCCAGCCGGAACTTCTCTACCTCGCGGACTAGCTCAGGCTCCTTCCCCCCCAGTGAGGTGACGTTCCACGTCCCAAGAGCTAGCTTCTGTAGCCGAGGATCGGACCGCCAAGTGCCCTGCCTTCGGCTGTCGCCCAGCTCACAATGCACCCGACCTCTATGGCCCCTCCTATGAGTGGTGAGCCCATTGGAGGGATGATCCACGTTGCCTCTTTGGGCTGTGCCCGGCCGGGCCCCATGGGAACAGGCCCGGCCACCAGGCGCTCGCCATCGTGCCCCAACTCCGGGCCTGGCTCCAGAGCGGGGCCCCGGTGACCCACGTCCGGGCGAGGGAAATCTGGGTTCATTTCGTTGTAATTCCATAGAAGTCTTTGAGCTGCTCTTTGTCTGATCACTCACCTAGGACCTGTTTGTCTTGGGAGACCCTACCAGGGGGCTTTATGCCCCCAGACAACATAGCTCCTAGGATCATTGGGACACGCAAACTCCTCTACCACGGTAAGGTAGCAGCTCAGAGAGGAGAGCTATATTTCTAACAAAGACAAATCAGTTTCTTTTAGATTTTCCAGAACAAAAAATTAAAAAAAAATTCAAAATACTTTGAAATAAGATTTAAATTTGATTCTACAGATTTTCTAGATATATATATATTTTTTATTTTAATCATAAGTTTCACAAATATCCTTCGTTGAAAAAAACTGAATCTTTTATAAAGAATTAAATTAAAATGTATTTATTATTCTTTGAAATATTAAAATAAATATACTTGAACATTGATTTAAATTGTCAGGAAAGAAGAGGAAGGAATTTAAAAGGTAAAAAGGTATATGTGTTTAAAAATCCTAAAATCATTTTGAAGGTTGTATTTTTTCTCTAAAATTGTCTTTCTGAAAGTTATAAGAAGCAAAGTAAAAAATAAATGAATTTGTTTATGTCAGACCCGGACATGGATTATTTGTGCTCCTTCGACGCAGAGGGATTACAGGACGAGCCAGGCGTGAATTCAGGTACATGTGTTTTATTTATACTCAAAATACAATAAATAAGGCAAAACAAAAAGCGCGCTCGATGGCGGATAATAATCTATACTAAAACTTAGAACAAAAACAGCACAATGGCAATACTATCTATAAACAAACAAAAGATACTATCAAAGGCATAGATACAAACACAAACTTATTTGGCGTGGATGAATCGAAAAGCATGGCATAAAGTATGAAAGGCAATGAAAGCGAAGTTCCCAGACTGATGAACAGAAAGAAAAATGACTTAAATACTAGCTGTGATAATCAGGAACTGGTGCGGGACTGAGGGCAGGGGCGTGACAAGGTGGGCACTAATGTGTTGGCATGGAAACAAACAAAACCAGGAAGTGCAAAACGTGACAATGTCCAAAATCAAAACAAAACATGATCCATAGGTCTGACAATTTAAACAAGTGAAGACCAAGTCTTTCAAATATTTTCTTGGATTTTCAAATTCTATGAGTTTTGTCTCTCTTAGAAATAAAAATGTCGAGCAAAGCGAGACCAGCTTGCTAGTAAATAAATAAAGTTTAAAAAAATAGAAGCAGCTCACTGGTAAGTGCTGCTATTTGAGCTATTTTTAGAACAGGCCAGCGGGCGACTCATCTTGGTCTAGAGTCCCATTAGGCTTCTGTTTATTCACCTGAATCCGTGCAGAAAAGGTTTAGCAACAAGTATGAAAGCGATCATTAAAAATGGATATTTAAAATGGGATGGAGTGGATTTTTGTACTCTTGATAAAAATATTGTTTTTAAAGATTTAAAGCATTTATCATCAGCAAGACGTTACTGCTCGCTGCGACCTCACTTCATGTGACACTCACAAGGATTTAGAGAAGAAAGCATTAGATGCACCAATGTCTTTACATCTGAGGACTCCACTAATTAAACATTCATCCCTGAAAGACATAGTTGGATTTATTGGTGCTGCTGAGATGGTGACGCTAATGAGGAAAGGGATAACTTTGTTTGCAGTTGATTTCCTGCTACAAATATTAGTCTCATCTACAATTCATCGTTGGGACTTAAACTTAAAATAAATGATACCAAAGATGTATTTTAATGAGTCACTCATTTAATCACATCAAGGATTGTTTGTTACATTTGTTCACCTTCATAAATCATGTGCTGTGTGTTGATAACTGAAAATATGAAACGAAGAGGTACATTTTAATTGTTTCATCTTTTATATAGGCATAAGGCATTTCAAGAAATACAATATTAATAACTTTATTTGTATATGTCCATAAGAATGTAAGATGAGGGTGCTAATGCACAATCTTATGTATGTACTCTTCTCTTATTATAAACAGGAGGCTGCAATAACAATGCCAACACACAGCAATTCCACTCAATCTACGCCAAGCTGGCTGTACACTGTGGCATTGAAGCCAGCAAAACTGGAAATGCCACAACTAAGATCCTCCCGATGACGAAGGACTCGGAGGACAGCATTCCAGGTGCCTTTAAGGTGGTGCCAAGAGTTCTTGTCCAGCACGACTATGCCAACTGGACACCACCTCAGAACTGTCCGTGTCACATACATTGGTGGCTGGGTGGTAAGAAACATTCTCACCAGGCTAACGTGTCACACATGTAGATTTATCTTAGTTACACAAGTTCTCACACAGTCATACCACTTATTAAAATGAATAAACAATGGCGGACTTGTTATGTCTTCCATGAATATTCATGGTGTCAAGGTGTGCAGGTTGCAGCATGTACAAGTTGAACAATAGGGTCCCAGAATAGAGCCCTGAGGAACCCCACAGGTCATAGCCATTTGGTCAGAAACACCGTTACCAATTCTAAGAAGTGGATATTCCCACCCAGTTTTGTAACCTCTGTAATAAGATGGAATGGTCAACTGTGTCAAAGGCAGCCCTCAGGTCCAGCAGAACCAAGACTGAGACTTGTCCTGCATCTGTTTACAGGCAGACATCATTTGTCACCTTATCACTGTTTCAGTGCTGTGGTGGGACCTAAAGACTGATTGGAAAGTATCAAACACATTGTTGAACAGGAGAAAGTCACCAAGCTTTTGCTAGTGATGTACGGATCGATACTGAAATTTCAATACCAGCTCTTTATGCTCTAATATTGATTCTCAAGTCAAAATATTGATATTTTAGTTATTTGAGATCATGTATATCATTAACATGAACACAGTGTAAAGTTACTAAATCACTGAGATCTTGTCCAAATGAAACGCGATTGGTGGGAACTACTTTTTCTCCCGCAGAGGTAAGTACGTAGCGCAGCGGCACATTGTGCTGGGCTCAGTCTTTCAGAATTTGCGGCAAGTAAATTGTGTCAGTCAGTATTCTAAAACAGCAGGTGTATGTTTCCTTTTATGTAGACTATTTGAAGACACTTCATACAGAGTTGAATATAGACAGGATAATGCATTTAGAGCAGAATAACACTACTATTTGTTTCGCCCTCTGACTTTATATCATTTGAAGATGATTCCCCAAGATCAGCAGCACTCAAAACACACTACTTTTTAAATATTACCAGTTCCATTAAGTATCAGTATCAGACCCATATTGCCGATACCAGCCTGGATATTACTTGTTATAGGATCTGAATAAAAATCAGTGGTATTGCACATCACCAGATTTGGGAGACACCTTTTTCCAGGATTTTGCCCAAAAATGGCAGGTTTGATATGGGCAGATGGTTGTTCAGCACTGTGGCATAAAGACTATTACTTTTACAATTACTAAGGTTGTGTAATAACCAGTGCGTATAAAATGATTGGTGTTTACGGCGGTCACTCACCCTGTCTGGTCAACACGTACGTGCAGAGAACACGTGCACACGTACAAAAGCAGTCCAAGAGAGGCCACAAACAATTTGCAATCATGTTATTGTTAAGATAGGATTTAAACTTAATTGAACTATCCAAATGACTATTATTAGCTAACAACAGCCACATCTAATGCATGTGTTACACAGGTATGTAGTTACATCATTACATCCAAATGACAATTATTAGCTAACAACAGCCACATCTAATGCATGTGTTACGCAGGTATGTAGTTACATCATTACATCAAAATGACTAATATTAGCTAACAACAGCCACATGTAATGCATGTGTTACGCAGGTATGTAGTTACATCATTACATCCAAATGACTATTAATAGCTAACAAAAGCCACATCTAATGCATGTGTTACGCAGGTATGTAGTTACATCATTACATCCAAATGACTATTATTAGCTAACAACAGCCACATGTAATGCATGTGTTACGCAGGTATGTAGTTACATCATTACATCCAAATGACTATTATTAGCTAACAACAGCCACATGTAATGCATGTGTTACGCAGGTATGTAGTTACATCATTACATCCAAATGACTATTATTAGCTAACAACAGCCACATCTAATGCATGTGTTACGCAGGTATGTAGTTACATCATTACATCCAAATGACTATTATTAGCTAACAACAGCCACATCTAATGCATGTGTTACGCAGGTATGTAGTTACATCATTACATCCAAATGACTATTATTAGCTAACAACAGCCACATCTAATGCATGTGTTACGCAGGTATGTAGTTACATCATTACATCCAAATGACTATTATTAGCTAACAACAGCCACATGTAATGCATGTGTTACGCAGGTATGTAGTTACATCATTACATCCAAATGACTATTATTAGCTAACAACAGCCACATGTAATGCATGTGTTACGCAGGTATGTAGTTACATCATTACATCCAAATGACTATTATTAGCTAACAACAGCCACATGTAATGCATGTGTTACGCAGGTATGTAGTTACATCATTACATCCAAATGACTATTATTAGCTAACAACAGCCACATCTAATGCATGTGTTACGCAGGTATGTAGTTACATCATTACATCCAAATGACTAATATTAGCTAACAACAGCCACATGTAATGCATGTGTTACGCAGGTATGTAGTTACATCATTACATCCAAATGACTATTAATAGCTAACAAAAGCCACATCTAATGCATGTGTTACGCAGGTATGTAGTTACATCATTACATCCAAATGACTAATATTAGCTAACAACAGCCACATGTAATGCATGTGTTACGCAGGTATGTAGTTACATCATTACATCCAAATGACTATTAATAGCTAACAAAAGCCACATCTAATGCATGTGTTACGCAGGTATGTAGTTACATCATTACATCCAAATGACTATTATTAGCTAACAACTAATGCATGTGTTACGCAGGTATGTAGTTACATCATTACATCCAAATGACTATTATTAGCTAACAACTAATGTATGTGTTACACAGGTATGTAGTTACATCATTACATCCAAATGACTATTATTAGCTAACAACAGCCACATCTAATGCATGTGTTACGCAGGTATGTAGTTACATCATTACATCCAAATGACTATTATTAGCTAACAACAGCCACATCTAATGCATGTGTTACGCAGGTATGTAGTTACATCATTACATCCAAATGACTATTATTAGCTAACAACAGCCACATGTAATGCATGTGTTACGCAGGTATGTAGTTACATCATTACATCCAAATGACTATTATTAGCTAACAACAGCCACATCTAATGCATGTGTTACACAGGTATGTAGTTACATCATTACATCCAAATGACTATTATTAGCTAACAACAGCCACATCTAATGCATGTGTTACACAGGTATGTAGTTACATCATTACATCCAAATGACAATTATTAGCTAACAACAGCCACATCTAATGCATGTGTTACGCAGGTATGTAGTTACATCATTACATCAAAATGACTAATATTAGCTAACAACAGCCACATGTAATGCATGTGTTACGCAGGTATGTAGTTACATCATTACATCCAAATGACTATTAATAGCTAACAAAAGCCACATCTAATGCATGTGTTACGCAGGTATGTAGTTACATCATTACATCCAAATGACTATTATTAGCTAACAACAGCCACATGTAATGCATGTGTTACGCAGGTATGTAGTTACATCATTACATCCAAATGACTATTATTAGCTAACAACAGCCACATGTAATGCATGTGTTACGCAGGTATGTAGTTACATCATTACATCCAAATGACTATTATTAGCTAACAACAGCCACATCTAATGCATGTGTTACGCAGGTATGTAGTTACATCATTACATCCAAATGACTATTATTAGCTAACAACAGCCACATCTAATGCATGTGTTACGCAGGTATGTAGTTACATCATTACATCCAAATGACTATTATTAGCTAACAACAGCCACATCTAATGCATGTGTTACGCAGGTATGTAGTTACATCATTACATCCAAATGACTATTATTAGCTAACAACAGCCACATGTAATGCATGTGTTACGCAGGTATGTAGTTACATCATTACATCCAAATGACTATTATTAGCTAACAACAGCCACATGTAATGCATGTGTTACGCAGGTATGTAGTTACATCATTACATCCAAATGACTATTATTAGCTAACAACAGCCACATGTAATGCATGTGTTACGCAGGTATGTAGTTACATCATTACATCCAAATGACTATTATTAGCTAACAACAGCCACATCTAATGCATGTGTTACGCAGGTATGTAGTTACATCATTACATCCAAATGACTAATATTAGCTAACAACAGCCACATGTAATGCATGTGTTACGCAGGTATGTAGTTACATCATTACATCCAAATGACTATTAATAGCTAACAAAAGCCACATCTAATGCATGTGTTACGCAGGTATGTAGTTACATCATTACATCCAAATGACTAATATTAGCTAACAACAGCCACATGTAATGCATGTGTTACGCAGGTATGTAGTTACATCATTACATCCAAATGACTATTAATAGCTAACAAAAGCCACATCTAATGCATGTGTTACGCAGGTATGTAGTTACATCATTACATCCAAATGACTATTATTAGCTAACAACTAATGCATGTGTTACGCAGGTATGTAGTTACATCATTACATCCAAATGACTATTATTAGCTAACAACTAATGTATGTGTTACACAGGTATGTAGTTACATCATTACATCCAAATGACTATTATTAGCTAACAACAGCCACATCTAATGCATGTGTTACGCAGGTATGTAGTTACATCATTACATCCAAATGACTATTATTAGCTAACAACAGCCACATCTAATGCATGTGTTACGCAGGTATGTAGTTACATCATTACATCCAAATGACTATTATTAGCTAACAACAGCCACATGTAATGCATGTGTTACGCAGGTATGTAGTTACATCATTACATCCAAATGACTATTATTAGCTAACAACAGCCACATCTAATGCATGTGTTACGCAGGTATGTAGTTACATCATTACATCCAAATGACTATTATTAGCTAACAACAGCCACATGTAATGCATGTGTTACGCAGGTATGTAGTTACATCATTACATCCAAATGACTATTATTAGCTAACAACAGCCACATGTAATGCATGTGTTACGCAGGTATGTAGTTACATCATTACATCCAAATGACTATTATTAGCTAACAACAGCCACATCTAATGCATGTGTTACGCAGGTATGTAGTTACATCATTACATCCAAATGACTATTATTAGCTAACAACAGCCACATCTAATGCATGTGTTACGCAGGTATGTAGTTACATCATTACATCCAAATGACTATTATTAGCTAACAACAGCCACATGTAATGCATGTGTTACGCAGGTATGTAGTTACATCATTACATCCAAATGACTATTATTAGCTAACAACAGCCACATGTAATGCATGTGTTACGCAGGTATGTAGTTACATCATTACATCCAAATGACTATTATTAGCTAACAACAGCCACATGTAATGCATGTGTTACGCAGGTATGTAGTTACATCATTACATCCAAATGACTATTATTAGCTAACAACAGCCACATCTAATGCATGTGTTACGCAGGTATGTAGTTACATCATTACATCCAAATGACTAATATTAGCTAACAACAGCCACATGTAATGCATGTGTTACGCAGGTATGTAGTTACATCATTACATCCAAATGACTATTAATAGCTAACAAAAGCCACATCTAATGCATGTGTTACGCAGGTATGTAGTTACATCATTACATCCAAATGACTATTATTAGCTAACAACTAATGCATGTGTTACGCAGGTATGTAGTTACATCATTACATCCAAATGACTATTATTAGCTAACAACAGCCACATGTAATGCATGTGTTACGCAGGTATGTAGTTACATCATTACATCCAAATGACTATTATTAGCTAACAACTAATGCATGTGTTACGCAGGTATGTAGTTACATCATTACATCCAAATGACTATTATTAGCTAACAACTAATGTATGTGTTACACAGGTATGTAGTTACATCATTACATCCAAATGACTATTATTAGCTAACAACAGCCACATCTAATGCATGTGTTACGCAGGTATGTAGTTACATCATTACATCCAAATGACTATTATTAGCTAACAACAGCCACATCTAATGCATGTGTTACGCAGGTATGTAGTTACATCATTACATCCAAATGACTATTATTAGCTAACAACAGCCACATGTAATGCATGTGTTACGCAGGTATGTAGTTACATCATTACATCCAAATGACTATTATTAGCTAACAACTAATGCATGTGTTACGCAGGTATGTAGTTACATCATTACATCCAAATGACTATTATTAGCTAACAACTAATGCATGTGTTACGCAGGTATGTAGTTACATCATTACATCCAAACGACTATTATTAGCTAACAACTAATGCATGTGTTACGCAGGTATGTAGTTACATCATTACATCCAAATGACTATTATTAGCTAACAACTAATGTATGTGTTACACAGGTATGTAGTTACATCATTACATCCAAATGACTATTATTAGCTAACAACAGCCACATCTAATGCATGTGTTACGCAGGTATGTAGTTACATCATTACATCCAAATGACTATTATTAGCTAACAACAGCCACATGTAATGCATGTGTTACGCAGGTATGTAGTTACATCATTACATCCAAATGACTATTATTAGCTAACAACTAATGCATGTGTTACGCAGGTATGTAGTTACATCATTACATCCAAATGACTATTATTAGCTAACAACTAATGCATGTGTTACGCAGGTATGTAGTTACATCATTACATCCAAATGACTATTATTAGCTAACAACTAATGTATGTGTTACACAGGTATGTAGTTACATCATTACATCCAAATGACTATTATTAGCTAACAACAGCCACATGTAATGCATGTGTTACGCAGGTATGTACAGTAGTTACATCATTACATCCAAATGACTATTATTAGCTAACAACAGCCACATCTAATGCATGTGTTACGCAGGTATGTAGTTACATCATTACATCCAAATGACTATTATTAGCTAACAACAGCCACATGTAATGCATGTGTTACGCAGGTATGTAGTTACATCATTACATCCAAATGACTATTAATAGCTAACAACAGCCACATCTAATGCATGTGTTACGCAGGTATGTAGTTACATCATTACATCCAAATGACTATTATTAGCTAACAAGTAATGCATGTGTTACGCAGGTATGTAGTTACATCATTACATCCAAATGACTATTATTAGCTAACAACAGCCACATGTAATGCATGTGTTACGGAGGTATGTAGTTACATCATTACATCCAAATGACTATTATTAGCTAACAACTAATGCATGTGTTACGCAGGTATGTAGTTACATCATTACATCCAAATGACTATTATTAGCTAACAACTAATGCATGTGTTACGCAGGTATGTAGTTACATCATTACATCCAAATGACTATTATTAGCTAACAACTAATGTATGTGTTACACAGGTATGTAGTTACATCATTACATCCAAATGACTATTATTAGCTAACAACTAATGCATGTGTTACGCAGGTATGTAGTTACATCATTACATCCAAATGACTATTATTAGCTAACATCTAATGCATGTGTTACGCAGGTATGTAGTTACATCATTTTATCCAAATGACTATTATTAGCTAACATCTAATGCATGTGTTACGCAGGTATGTAGTTACATCATTACATCCAAATGACTTATTAGCTAACAACAGCCACATGTAATGCATGTGTTACGCAGGTATGTAGTTACATCATTACATCCAAATGACTATTATTAGCTAACAGCCACATGTAATGCATGTGTTACGCAGGTATGTAGTTACATCATTACATCCAAATGACTATTATTAGCTAACAACAGCCACATCTAATGCATGTGTTACGCAGGTATGTAGTTACATCATTACATCCAAATGACTATTATTAGCTAACAACAGCCACATGTAATGCATGTGTTACGCAGGTATGTAGTTACATCATTACATCCAAATGACTATTAATAGCTAACAACAGCCACATCTAATGCATGTGTTACGCAGGTATGTAGTTACATCATTACATCCAAATGACTATTATTAGCTAACAAAAGCCACATGTAATGCATGTGTTACGCAGGTATGTAGTTACATCATTACATCCAAATGACTATTATTAGCTAACAACTAATGCATGTGTTACGCAGGTATGTAGTTACATCATTACATCCAAATGACTATTATTAGCTAACAACTAATGCATGTGTTACGCAGGTATGTAGTTACATCATTACATCCAAATGACTATTATTAGCTAACAACTAATGCATATGTTACGCAGGTATGTAGTTACATCATTACATCCAAATGACTATTATTAGCTAACAACTAATGCATGTGTTACACAGGTATGTAGTTACATCATTACATCCAAATGACTATTATTAGCTAACAACTAATGCATGTGTTACGCAGGTATGTAGTTACATCATTACATCCAAATGACTATTATTAGCTAACAACTAATGCATGTGTTACACAGGTATGTAGTTACATCATTACATCCAAATGACTATTAATAGCTAACAACAGCCACATCTAATGCATGTGTTACGCAGGTATGTAGTTACATCATTACATCCAAATGACTATTATTAGCTAACAAGTAATGCATGTGTTACGCAGGTATGTAGTTACATCATTACATCCAAATGACTATTATTAGCTAACAACAGCCACATGTAATGCATGTGTTACGCAGGTATGTAGTTACATCATTACATCCAAATGACTATTATTAGCTAACAACTAATGCATGTGTTACGCAGGTATGTAGTTACATCATTACATCCAAATGACTATTATTAGCTAACAACTAATGCATGTGTTACGCAGGTATGTAGTTACATCATTACATCCAAATGACTATTATTAGCTAACAACTAATGTATGTGTTACACAGGTATGTAGTTACATCATTACATCCAAATGACTATTATTAGCTAACAACTAATGCATGTGTTACGCAGGTATGTAGTTACATCATTACATCCAAATGACTATTATTAGCTAACATCTAATGCATGTGTTACGCAGGTATGTAGTTACATCATTACATCCAAATGACTATTATTAGCCAACAACAGCCACATGTAATGCATGTGTTACGCAGGTATGTAGTTACATCATTACATCCAAATGACTATTATTAGCTAACAACAGCCACATGTAATGCATGTGTTACGCAGGTATGTAGTTACATCATTACATCCAAATGACTATTATTAGCTAACAGCCACATGTAATGCATGTGTTACGCAGGTATGTAGTTACATCATTACATCCAAATGACTATTATTAGCTAACAACAGCCACATCTAATGCATGTGTTACGCAGGTATGTAGTTACATCATTACATCCAAATGACTATTATTAGCTAACAACAGCCACATGTAATGCATGTGTTACGCAGGTATGTAGTTACATCATTACATCCAAATGACTATTAATAGCTAACAACAGCCACATCTAATGCATGTGTTACGCAGGTATGTAGTTACATCATTACATCCAAATGACTATTATTAGCTAACAAAAGCCACATGTAATGCATGTGTTACGCAGGTATGTAGTTACATCATTACATCCAAATGATTATTATTAGCTAACAACAGCCACATGTAATGCATGTGTTACGCAGGTATGTAGTTACATCATTACATCCAAATGACTATTATTAGCTAACAACTAATGCATGTGTTACGCAGGTATGTAGTTACATCATTACATCCAAATGACTATTATTAGCTAACAACTAATGCATGTGTTACGCAGGTATGTAGTTACATCATTACATCCAAATGACTATTATTAGCTAACAACTAATGCATGTGTTACACAGGTATGTAGTTACCTCATTACATCCAAATGACTATTATTAACTAACAACTAATGCATGTGTTACGCAGGTATGTAGTTACATCATTACATCCAAATGACTATTATTAGCTAACAACTAATGCATGTGTTACACAGGTATGTAGTTACATCATTACATCCAAATGACTATTATTAGCTAACAACAGCCACATCTAATGCATGTGTTACGCAGGTATGTAGTTACATCATTACATCCAAATGACTATTATTAGCTAACAACTAATGTATGTGTTACACAGGCATGTAGTTACATCATTACATCCAAATGACTATTATTAGCTAACAACAGCCACATCTAATGCATGTGTTACGCAGGTATGTAGTTACATCATTACATCCAAATGACTATTATTAGCTAACAACAGCCACATCTAATGCATGTGTTACGCAGGTATGTAGTTACATCATTACATCCAAATGACTATTATTAGCTAACAACAGCCACATGTAATGCATGTGTTACGCAGGTATGTAGTTACATCATTACATCCAAATGACTATTATTAGCTAACAACTAATGCATGTGTTACGCAGGTATGTAGTTACATCATTACATCCAAATGACTATTATTAGCTAACAACTAATGCATGTGTTACGCAGGTATGTAGTTACATCATTACATCCAAATGACTATTATTAGCTAACAACTAATGTATGTGTTACACAGGTATGTAGTTACATCATTACATCCAAATGACTATTATTAGCTAACAACAGCCACATGTAATGCATGTGTTACGCAGGTATGTAGTTACATCATTACATCCAAATGACTATTATTAGCTAACAACAGCCACATCTAATGCATGTGTTACGCAGGTATGTAGTTACATCATTACATCCAAATGACTATTATTAGCTAACAACAGCCACATGTAATGCATGTGTTACGCAGGTATGTAGTTACATCATTACATCCAAATGACTATTAATAGCTAACAACAGCCACATCTAATGCATGTGTTACGCAGGTATGTAGTTACATCATTACATCCAAATGACTATTATTAGCTAACAAGTAATGCATGTGTTACGCAGGTATGTAGTTACATCATTACATCCAAATGACTATTATTAGCTAACAACAGCCACATGTAATGCATGTGTTACGCAGGTATGTAGTTACATCATTACATCCAAATGACTATTATTAGCTGACAACTAATGCATGTGTTACGCAGGTATGTAGTTACATCATTACATCCAAATGACTATTATTAGCTAACAACTAATGCATGTGTTACGCAGGTATGTAGTTACATCATTACATCCAAATGACTATTATTAGCTAACAACTAATGTATGTGTTACACAGGTATGTAGTTACATCATTACATCCAAATGACTATTATTAGCTAACAACTAATGCATGTGTTACGCAGGTATGTAGTTACATCATTACATCCAAATGACTATTATTAGCTAACATCTAATGCATGTGTTACGCAGGTATGTAGTTACATCATTACATCCAAATGACTATTATTAGCTAACATCTAATGCATGTGTTACGCAGGTATGTAGTTACATCATTACATCCAAATGACTATTATTAGCCAACAACAGCCACATGTAATGCATGTGTTACGCAGGTATGTAGTTACATCATTACATCCAAATGACTATTATTAGCTAACAGCCACATGTAATGCATGTGTTACGCAGGTATGTAGTTACATCATTACATCCAAATGACTATTATTAGCTAACAACAGCCACATCTAATGCATGTGTTACGCAGGTATGTAGTTACATCATTACATCCAAATGACTATTATTAGCTAACAACAGCCACATGTAATGCATGTGTTACGCAGGTATGTAGTTACATCATTACATCCAAATGACTATTATTAGCTAACAACTAATGCATGTGTTACGCAGGTATGTAGTTACATCATTACATCCAAATGACTATTATTAGCTAACAACTAATGCATGTGTTACGCAGGTATGTAGTTACATCATTACATCCAAATGACTATTATTAGCTAACAACTAATGTATGTGTTACACAGGTATGTAGTTACATCATTACATCCAAATGACTATTATTAGCTAACAACAGCCACATGTAATGCATGTGTTACGCAGGTATGTAGTTACATCATTACATCCAAATGACTATTATTAGCTAACAACAGCCACATCTAATGCATGTGTTACGCAGGTATGTAGTTACATCATTACATCCAAATGACTATTATTAGCTAACAACAGCCACATGTAATGCATGTGTTACGCAGGTATGTAGTTACATCATTACATCCAAATGACTATTAATAGCTAACAACAGCCACATCTAATGCATGTGTTACGCAGGTATGTAGTTACATCATTACATCCAAATGACTATTATTAGCTAACAAGTAATGCATGTGTTACGCAGGTATGTAGTTACATCATTACATCCAAATGACTATTATTAGCTAACAACAGCCACATGTAATGCATGTGTTACGCAGGTATGTAGTTACATCATTACATCCAAATGACTATTATTAGCTGACAACTAATGCATGTGTTACGCAGGTATGTAGTTACATCATTACATCCAAATGACTATTATTAGCTAACAACTAATGCATGTGTTACGCAGGTATGTAGTTACATCATTACATCCAAATGACTATTATTAGCTAACAACTAATGTATGTGTTACACAGGTATGTAGTTACATCATTACATCCAAATGACTATTATTAGCTAACAACTAATGCATGTGTTACGCAGGTATGTAGTTACATCATTACATCCAAATGACTATTATTAGCTAACATCTAATGCATGTGTTACGCAGGTATGTAGTTACATCATTACATCCAAATGACTATTATTAGCCAACAACAGCCACATGTAATGCATGTGTTACGCAGGTATGTAGTTACATCATTACATCCAAATGACTATTATTAGCTAACAACAGCCACATGTAATGCATGTGTTACGCAGGTATGTAGTTACATCATTACATCCAAATGACTATTATTAGCTAACAGCCACATGTAATGCATGTGTTACGCAGGTATGTAGTTACATCATTACATCCAAATGACTATTATTAGCTAACAACAGCCACATCTAATGCATGTGTTACGCAGGTATGTAGTTACATCATTACATCCAAATGACTATTATTAGCTAACAACAGCCACATGTAATGCATGTGTTACGCAGGTATGTAGTTACATCATTACATCCAAATGACTATTAATAGCTAACAACAGCCACATCTAATGCATGTGTTACGCAGGTATGTAGTTACATCATTACATCCAAATGACTATTATTAGCTAACAACTAATGCATGTGTTACGCAGGTATGTAGTTACATCATTACATCCAAATGACTATTATTAGCTAACAAAAGCCACATGTAATGCATGTGTTACGCAGGTATGTAGTTACATCATTACATCCAAATGACTATTATTAGCTAACAAAAGCCACATGTAATGCATGTGTTACGCAGGTATGTAGTTACATCATTACATCCAAATGACTATTATTAGCTAACAACAGCCACATGTAATGCATGTGTTATGCAGGTATGTAGTTACATCATTACATCCAAATGACTATTATTAGCTAACAACTAATGCATGTGTTACGCAGGTATGTAGTTACATCATTACATCCAAATGACTATTATTAGCTAACAACTAATGCATGTGTTACGCAGGTATGTAGTTACATCATTACATCCAAATGACTATTATTAGCTAACAACTAATGCATGTGTTACACAGGTATGTAGTTACATCATTACATCCAAATGACTATTATTAGCTAACAACTAATGCATGTGTTACGCAGGTATGTAGTTACATCATTACATCCAAATGACTATTATTAGCTAACAACTAATGCATGTGTTACACAGGTATGTAGTTACATCATTACATCCAAATGACTATTATTAGCTAACAACAGCCACATCTAATGCATGTGTTACGCAGGTATGTAGTTACATCATTACATCCAAATGACTATTATTAGCTAACAACTAATGTATGTGTTACACAGGTATGTAGTTACATCATTACATCCAAATGACTATTATTAGCTAACAACAGCCACATCTAATGCATGTGTTACGCAGGTATGTAGTTACATCATTACATCCAAATGACTATTATTAGCTAACAACAGCCACATCTAATGCATGTGTTACGCAGGTATGTAGTTACATCATTACATCCAAATGACTATTATTAGCTAACAACAGCCACATGTAATGCATGTGTTACGCAGGTATGTAGTTACATCATTACATCCAAATGACTATTATTAGCTAACAACAGCCACCTCTAATGCATGTGTTACGCAGGTATGTAGTTACATCATTACATCCAAATGACTATTATTAGCTAACAACAGCCACATGTAATGCATGTGTTACGCAGGTATGTAGTTACATCATTACATCCAAATGACTATTAATAGCTAACAACAGCCACATCTAATGCATGTGTTACGCAGGTATGTAGTTACATCATTACATCCAAATGACTATTATTAGCTAACAACTAATGCATGTGTTACGCAGGTATGTAGTTACATCATTACATCCAAATGACTATTATTAGCTAACAACAGCCACATGTAATGCATGTGTTACGCAGGTATGTAGTTACATCATTACATCCAAATGACTATTATTAGCTAACAACTAATGCATGTGTTACGCAGGTATGTAGTTACATCATTACATCCAAACGACTATTATTAGCTAACAACTAATGCATGTGTTACGCAGGTATGTAGTTACATCATTACATCCAAATGACTATTATTAGCTAACAACTAATGTATGTGTTACACAGGTATGTAGTTACATCATTACATCCAAATGACTATTATTAGCTAACAACAGCCACATCTAATGCATGTGTTACACAGGTATGTAGTTACATCATTACATCCAAATGACTATTATTAGCTAACAACAGCCACATGTAATGCATGTGTTACGCAGGTATGTAGTTACATCATTACATCCAAATGACTATTATTAGCTAACAACTAATGCATGTGTTACGCAGGTATGTAGTTACATCATTACATCCAAATGACTATTATTAGCTAACAACTAATGCATGTGTTACGCAGGTATGTAGTTCCCTCATTACATCCAAATGACTATTATTAGCTAACAACTAATGTATGTGTTACACAGGTATGTAGTTACATCATTACATCCAAATGACTATTATTAGCTAACAACAGCCACATGTAATGCATGTGTTACGCAGGTATGTAGTTACATCATTACATCCAAATGACTATTATTAGCTAACAACAGCCACATCTAATGCATGTGTTACGCAGGTATGTAGTTACATCATTACATCCAAATGACTATTATTAGCTAACAACAGCCACATGTAATGCATGTGTTACGCAGGTATGTAGTTACATCATTACATCCAAATGACTATTAATAGCTAACAACAGCCACATCTAATGCATGTGTTACGCAGGTATGTAGTTACATCATTACATCCAAATGACTATTATTAGCTAACAAGTAATGCATGTGTTACGCAGGTATGTAGTTACATCATTACATCCAAATGACTATTATTAGCTAACAACAGCCACATGTAATGCATGTGTTACGCAGGTATGTAGTTACATCATTACATCCAAATGACTATTATTAGCTGACAACTAATGCATGTGTTACGCAGGTATGTAGTTACATCATTACATCCAAATGACTATTATTAGCTAACAACTAATGCATGTGTTACGCAGGTATGTAGTTACATCATTACATCCAAATGACTATTATTAGCTAACATCTAATGCATGTGTTACGCAGGTATGTAGTTACATCATTACATCCAAATGACTATTATTAGCCAACAACAGCCACATGTAATGCATGTGTTACGCAGGTATGTAGTTACATCATTACATCCAAATGACTATTATTAGCTAACAACAGCCACATGTAATGCATGTGTTACGCAGGTATGTAGTTACATCATTACATCCAAATGACTATTATTAGCTAACAACAGCCACATCTAATGCATGTGTTACGCAGGTATGTAGTTACATCATTACATCCAAATGACTATTATTAGCTAACAACAGCCACATCTAATGCATGTGTTACACATGTATGTAGTTACATCATTACATCCAAATGACTATTATTAGCTAACAACAGCCACATCTAATGCATGTGTTACGCAGGTATGTAGTTACATCATTACATCCAAATGACTATTATTAGCTAACAACAGCCACATGTAATGCATGTGTTACGCAGGTATGTAGTTACATCATTACATCCAAATGACTATTATTAGCTAATAACAGCCACATGTAATGCATGTGTTACGCAGGTATGTAGTTACATCATTACATCCAAATGACTATTATTAGCTAACAACAGCCACATGTAATGCATGTGTTACGCAGGTATGTAGTTACATCATTACATCCAAATGACTATGTTTAGCTAACAACAGCCACATCTAATGCATGTGTTACGCAGGTATGTAGTTACATCATTATATCCAAATGACTATTATTAGCTAACAACAGCCACATGTAATGCATGTGTTACGCAGGTATGTAGTTAAATCATTACATCCAAATGACTATTATTAGCTAACAACAGCCACATGTAATGCATGTGTTACGCAGGTATGTAGTTACATCATTACATCCAAATGACTATTATTAGCTAACAACAGCCACATGTAATGCATGTGTTACGCAGGTATGTAGTTACATCATTACATCCAAATGACTATTATTAGCTAACAACTAATGCATGTGTTACGCAGGTATGTAGTTACATCATTACATCCAAATGACTATTATTAGCTAACAACTAATGCATGTGTTACGCAGGTATGTAGTTACATCATTACATCCAAATGACTATTATTAGCTAACAACTAATGCATGTGTTACGCAGGTATGTAGTTACATCATTACATCCAAATGACTATTATTAGCTAACTAATGCATGTGTTACGCAGGTATGTAGTTACATCATTACATCCAAATGACTATTATTAGCTAACAACTAATGCATGTGTTACGCAGGTATGTAGTTACATCATTACATCCAAATGACTATTATTAGCTAACAACTAATGCTAGTGTTACGCAGGTATGTAGTTACATCATTACATCCAAATGACTATTATTAGCTAACAACTAATGCATGTGTTACGCAGGTATGTAGTTACATCATTACATCCAAATGACTATTATTAGCTAACAACTAATGCATGTGTTACGCAGGTATGTAGTTACATCATTACATCCAAATGACTATTATTAGCTAACAACTAATGCATGTGTTACGCAGGTATGTAGTTACATCATTACATCCAAATGACTATTATTAGCTACCAACTAATGCATGTGTTACGCAGGTATGTAGTTGCATCATTACATCCAAATGACTATTATTAGCTAACAACTAATGCATGTGTTACGCAGGTATGTAGTTACATCATTACATCCAAATGACTATTATTAGCTAACAACAGCCACATGTAATGCACGTGTTACGCAGGTATGTAGTTACATTATTACATCCAAATGACTATTATTAGCTAACAACAGCCACATCTAATGCATGTGTTACGCAGGTATGTAGTTACATCATTACATCCAAATGACTATTATTAGCTAACAACAGCCACATGTAATGCATGTGTTACGCAGGTATGTAGTTACATCATTACATCCAAATGACTATTATTAGCTAACAACAGCCACATGTAATGCATGTGTTACGCAGGTATGTAATTACATCATTACAACCAAATGACTATTAATAGCTAACAACAGCCACATCTAATGCATGTGTTACGCAGGTATGTAGTTACATCATTACATCCAAATGACTATTATTAGCTAACAACAGCCACATGTAATGCATGTGTTACGCAGGTATGTAGTTACATCATTACATCCAAATGACTATTATTAGCTAACAACAGCCACATCTAATGCATGTGTTACGCAGGTATGTAGTTACATCATTACATCCAAATGACTATTATTAGCTAACAACAGCCACATGTAATGCATGTGTTACGCAGGTATGTAGTTACATCATTACATCCAAATGACTATTATTAGCTAACAACAGCCACATGTAATGCATGTGTTACGCAGGTATGTAGTTACATCATAACATCCAAATGACTATTATTAGCTAACAACAGCCACATGTAATGCATGTGTTACGCAGGTATGTAGTTACATCATAACATCCAAATGACTATTATTAGCTAACAACAGCCACATCTAATGCATATGTTACGCAGGTATGTAGTTACATCATTACATCCAAATGACTATTATTAGCTAACAACAGCCACATGTAATGCATGTGTTACGCAGGTATGTAGTTACATCATTACATCCAAATGACTATTATTAGCTAACAACAGCCACATGTAATGCATGTGTTACGCAGGTATGTAGTTATATCATTACATCCAAATGACTATTATTAGCTAACAACTAATGCATGTGTTACGCAGGTATGTAGTTACATCATTACATCCAAAAGGCTATTATTAGCTAACAACAGCCACATGTAATGCATGTGTTACGCAGGTATGTAGTTACATCATTACATCCAAATGACTATTATTAGCTAACAACTAATGCATGTGTTACGCAGGTATGTAGTTACATCATTACATCCAAATGACTATTATTAGCTAACAACTAATGTATGTGTTACACAGGTATGTAGTTACATCATTACATCCAAATGACTATTATTAGCTAACAACTAATGTATGTGTTACACAGGTATGTAGTTACATCATTACATCCAAATGACTATTATTAGCTAACAACAGCCACATCTAATGCATGTGTTACGCAGGTATGTAGTTACATCATTACATCCAAATGACTATTATTAGCTAACAACAGCCACATGTAATGCATGTGTTACGCAGGCATGTAGTTACATCATTACATCCAAATGACTATTATTAGCTAACAACAGCCACATCTAATGCATGTGTTACGCAGGTATGTAGTTACATCATTACATCCAAATGACTATTATTAGCTAACAACAGCCACATGTAATGCATGTGTTACGCAGGTATGTAGTTACATCATTACATCCAAATGACTATTATTAGCTAACAACAGCCACATCTAATGCATGTGTTACGCAGGTATGTAGTTACATCATTACATCCAAATGACTATTATTAGCTAACAACTAATGCATGTGTTACGCAGGTATGTAGTTACATCATTACATCCAAATGACTATTATTAGCTAACAACAGCCACATGTAATGCATGTGTTACGCAGGTATGTAGTTACATCATTACATCCAAATGACTATTATTAGCTAACAACTAATGCATGTGTTACGCAGGTATGTAGTTACATCATTACATCCAAATGACTATTATTAGCTAACAACTAATGCATGTGTTACGCAGGTATGTAGTTACATCATTACATCCAAATGACTATTATTAGCTAACAACAGCCACATCTAATGCATGTGTTACGCAGGTATGTAGTTACATCATTACATCCAAATGACTATTATTAGCTAACAACAGCCACATGTAATGCATGTGTTACGCAGGTATGTAGTTACATCATTACATCCAAATGACTATTATTAGCTAACAACTAATGCATGTGTTACGCAGGTATGTAGTTACATCATTACATCCAAATGACTATTATTAGCTAACAACTAATGCATGTGTTACGCAGGTATGTAGTTACATCATTACATCCAAATGACTATTATTAGCTAACAACTAATGTATGTGTTACACAGGTATGTAGTTACATCATTACATCCAAATGACTATTAGCTAACAACAGCCACATGTAATGCATGTGTTACGCAGGTATGTAGTTACATCATTACATCCAAATGACTATTATTAGCTAACAACTGCCACATCTAATGCATGTGTTACGCAGGTATGTAGTTACATCATTACATCCAAATGACTATTATTAGCTAACAACAGCCACATGTAATGCATGTGTTACGCAGGTATGTAGTTACATCATTACATCCAAATGACTATTAATAGCTAACAACAGCCACATCTAATGCATGTGTTACGCAGGTATGTAGTTACATCATTACATCCAAATGACTATTATTAGCTAACAAGTAATGCATGTGTTACGCAGGTATGTAGTTACATCATTACATCCAAATGACTATTATTAGCTAACAACTAATGCATGTGTTACGCAGGTATGTAGTTACATCATTACATCCAAATGACTATTATTAGCTAACAACTAATGCATGTCTTACGCAGGTATGTAGTTACATCATTACATCCAAATGACTATTATTAGCTAACAACTAATGCATGTGTTACGCAGGTATGTAGTTACATCATTACATCCAAATGACTATTATTAGCTACCAACTAATGCATGTGTTACGCAGGTATGTAGTTGCATCATTACATCCAAATGACTATTATTAGCTAACAACTAATGCATGTGTTACGCAGGTATGTAGTTACATCATTACATCCAAATGACTATTATTAGCTAACAACAGCCACATGTAATGCATGTGTTACGCAGGTATGTAGTTACATTATTACATCCAAATGACTATTATTAGCTAACAACAGCCACATCTAATGCATGTGTTACGCAGGTATGTAGTTACATCATTACATCCAAATGACTATTATTAGCTAACAACAGCCACATGTAATGCATGTGTTACGCAGGTATGTAGTTACATCATTACATCCAAATGACTATTATTAGCTAACAACAGCCACATGTAATGCATGTGTTACGCAGGTATGTAATTACATCATTACAACCAAATGACTATTAATAGCTAACAACAGCCACATCTAATGCATGTGTTACGCAGGTATGTAGTTACATCATTACATCCAAATGACTATTATTAGCTAACAAAAGCCACATGTAATGCATGTGTTACGCAGGTATGTAGTTACATCATTACATCCAAATGACTATTATTAGCTAACAACAGCCACATCTAATGCATGTGTTACGCAGGTATGTAGTTACATCATTACATCCAAATGACTATTATTAGCTAACAACAGCCACATGTAATGCATGTGTTACGCAGGTATGTAGTTACATCATTACATCCAAATGACTATTATTAGCTAACAACAGCCACATGTAATGCATGTGTTACGCAGGTATGTAGTTACATCATAACATCCAAATGACTATTATTAGCTAACAACAGCCACATGTAATGCATGTGTTACGCAGGTATGTAGTTACATCATAACATCCAAATGACTATTATTAGCTAACAACAGCCACATCTAATGCATGTGTTACGCAGGTATGTAGTTACATCATTACATCCAAATGACTATTATTAGCTAACAACAGCCACATGTAATGCATGTGTTACGCAGGTATGTAGTTACATCATTACATCAGAATGACTATTATTAGCTAACAACAGCCACATGTAATGCATGTGTTACGCAGGTATGTAGTTACATCATTACATCCAAATGACTATTATTAGCTAACAACTAATGCATGTGTTACGCAGGTATGTAGTTACATCATTACATCCAAATGACTATTATTAGCTAACAACTAATGTATGTGTTACACAGGTATGTAGTTACATCATTACATCCAAATGACTATTATTAGCTAACAACAGCCACATCTAATGCATGTGTTACACAGGTATGTAGTTACATCATTACATCCAAATGACTATTATTAGCTAACAACAGCCACATGTAATGCATGTGTTACGCAGGTATGTAGTTACATCATTACATCCAAATGACTATTATTAGCTAACAACTAATGCATGTGTTACGCAGGTATGTAGTTACATCATTACATCCAAATGACTATTATTAGCTAACAACTAATGCATGTGTTACGCAGGTATGTAGTTCCCTCATTACATCCAAATGACTATTATTAGCTAACAACTAATGTATGTGTTACACAGGTATGTAGTTACATCATTACATCCAAATGACTATTATTAGCTAACAACAGCCACATGTAATGCATGTGTTACGCAGGTATGTAGTTACATCATTACATCCAAATGACTATTATTAGCTAACAACAGCCACATCTAATGCATGTGTTACGCAGGTATGTAGTTACATCATTACATCCAAATGACTATTATTAGCTAACAACAGCCACATGTAATGCATGTGTTACGCAGGTATGTAGTTACATCATTACATCCAAATGACTATTAATAGCTAACAACAGCCACATCTAATGCATGTGTTACGCAGGTATGTAGTTACATCATTACATCCAAATGACTATTATTAGCTAACAAGTAATGCATGTGTTACGCAGGTATGTAGTTACATCATTACATCCAAATGACTATTATTAGCTAACAACAGCCACATGTAATGCATGTGTTACGCAGGTATGTAGTTACATCATTACATCCAAATGACTATTATTAGCTGACAACTAATGCATGTGTTACGCAGGTATGTAGTTACATCATTACATCCAAATGACTATTATTAGCTAACAACTAATGCATGTGTTACGCAGGTATGTAGTTACATCATTACATCCAAATGACTATTATTAGCTAACATCTAATGCATGTGTTACGCAGGTATGTAGTTACATCATTACATCCAAATGACTATTATTAGCCAACAACAGCCACATGTAATGCATGTGTTACGCAGGTATGTAGTTACATCATTACATCCAAATGACTATTATTAGCTAACAACAGCCACATGTAATGCATGTGTTACGCAGGTATGTAGTTACATCATTACATCCAAATGACTATTATTAGCTAACAACAGCCACATCTAATGCATGTGTTACGCAGGTATGTAGTTACATCATTACATCCAAATGACTATTATTAGCTAACAACAGCCACATCTAATGCATGTGTTACACATGTATGTAGTTACATCATTACATCCAAATGACTATTATTAGCTAACAACAGCCACATCTAATGCATGTGTTACGCAGGTATGTAGTTACATCATTACATCCAAATGACTATTATTAGCTAACAACAGCCACATGTAATGCATGTGTTACGCAGGTATGTAGTTACATCATTACATCCAAATGACTATTATTAGCTAATAACAGCCACATGTAATGCATGTGTTACGCAGGTATGTAGTTACATCATTACATCCAAATGACTATTATTAGCTAACAACAGCCACATGTAATGCATGTGTTACGCAGGTATGTAGTTACATCATTACATCCAAATGACTATGTTTAGCTAACAACAGCCACATCTAATGCATGTGTTACGCAGGTATGTAGTTACATCATTATATCCAAATGACTATTATTAGCTAACAACAGCCACATGTAATGCATGTGTTACGCAGGTATGTAGTTAAATCATTACATCCAAATGACTATTATTAGCTAACAACAGCCACATGTAATGCATGTGTTACGCAGGTATGTAGTTACATCATTACATCCAAATGACTATTATTAGCTAACAACAGCCACATGTAATGCATGTGTTACGCAGGTATGTAGTTACATCATTACATCCAAATGACTATTATTAGCTAACAACTAATGCATGTGTTACGCAGGTATGTAGTTACATCATTACATCCAAATGACTATTATTAGCTAACAACTAATGCATGTGTTACGCAGGTATGTAGTTACATCATTACATCCAAATGACTATTATTAGCTAACAACTAATGCATGTGTTACGCAGGTATGTAGTTACATCATTACATCCAAATGACTATTATTAGCTAACTAATGCATGTGTTACGCAGGTATGTAGTTACATCATTACATCCAAATGACTATTATTAGCTAACAACTAATGCATGTGTTACGCAGGTATGTAGTTACATCATTACATCCAAATGACTATTATTAGCTAACAACTAATGCTAGTGTTACGCAGGTATGTAGTTACATCATTACATCCAAATGACTATTATTAGCTAACAACTAATGCATGTGTTACGCAGGTATGTAGTTACATCATTACATCCAAATGACTATTATTAGCTAACAACTAATGCATGTGTTACGCAGGTATGTAGTTACATCATTACATCCAAATGACTATTATTAGCTAACAACTAATGCATGTGTTACGCAGGTATGTAGTTACATCATTACATCCAAATGACTATTATTAGCTACCAACTAATGCATGTGTTACGCAGGTATGTAGTTGCATCATTACATCCAAATGACTATTATTAGCTAACAACTAATGCATGTGTTACGCAGGTATGTAGTTACATCATTACATCCAAATGACTATTATTAGCTAACAACAGCCACATGTAATGCACGTGTTACGCAGGTATGTAGTTACATTATTACATCCAAATGACTATTATTAGCTAACAACAGCCACATCTAATGCATGTGTTACGCAGGTATGTAGTTACATCATTACATCCAAATGACTATTATTAGCTAACAACAGCCACATGTAATGCATGTGTTACGCAGGTATGTAGTTACATCATTACATCCAAATGACTATTATTAGCTAACAACAGCCACATGTAATGCATGTGTTACGCAGGTATGTAATTACATCATTACAACCAAATGACTATTAATAGCTAACAACAGCCACATCTAATGCATGTGTTACGCAGGTATGTAGTTACATCATTACATCCAAATGACTATTATTAGCTAACAACAGCCACATGTAATGCATGTGTTACGCAGGTATGTAGTTACATCATTACATCCAAATGACTATTATTAGCTAACAACAGCCACATCTAATGCATGTGTTACGCAGGTATGTAGTTACATCATTACATCCAAATGACTATTATTAGCTAACAACAGCCACATGTAATGCATGTGTTACGCAGGTATGTAGTTACATCATTACATCCAAATGACTATTATTAGCTAACAACAGCCACATGTAATGCATGTGTTACGCAGGTATGTAGTTACATCATAACATCCAAATGACTATTATTAGCTAACAACAGCCACATGTAATGCATGTGTTACGCAGGTATGTAGTTACATCATAACATCCAAATGACTATTATTAGCTAACAACAGCCACATCTAATGCATATGTTACGCAGGTATGTAGTTACATCATTACATCCAAATGACTATTATTAGCTAACAACAGCCACATGTAATGCATGTGTTACGCAGGTATGTAGTTACATCATTACATCCAAATGACTATTATTAGCTAACAACAGCCACATGTAATGCATGTGTTACGCAGGTATGTAGTTATATCATTACATCCAAATGACTATTATTAGCTAACAACTAATGCATGTGTTACGCAGGTATGTAGTTACATCATTACATCCAAAAGGCTATTATTAGCTAACAACAGCCACATGTAATGCATGTGTTACGCAGGTATGTAGTTACATCATTACATCCAAATGACTATTATTAGCTAACAACTAATGCATGTGTTACGCAGGTATGTAGTTACATCATTACATCCAAATGACTATTATTAGCTAACAACTAATGTATGTGTTACACAGGTATGTAGTTACATCATTACATCCAAATGACTATTATTAGCTAACAACTAATGTATGTGTTACACAGGTATGTAGTTACATCATTACATCCAAATGACTATTATTAGCTAACAACAGCCACATCTAATGCATGTGTTACGCAGGTATGTAGTTACATCATTACATCCAAATGACTATTATTAGCTAACAACAGCCACATGTAATGCATGTGTTACGCAGGCATGTAGTTACATCATTACATCCAAATGACTATTATTAGCTAACAACAGCCACATCTAATGCATGTGTTACGCAGGTATGTAGTTACATCATTACATCCAAATGACTATTATTAGCTAACAACAGCCACATGTAATGCATGTGTTACGCAGGTATGTAGTTACATCATTACATCCAAATGACTATTATTAGCTAACAACAGCCACATCTAATGCATGTGTTACGCAGGTATGTAGTTACATCATTACATCCAAATGACTATTATTAGCTAACAACTAATGCATGTGTTACGCAGGTATGTAGTTACATCATTACATCCAAATGACTATTATTAGCTAACAACAGCCACATGTAATGCATGTGTTACGCAGGTATGTAGTTACATCATTACATCCAAATGACTATTATTAGCTAACAACTAATGCATGTGTTACGCAGGTATGTAGTTACATCATTACATCCAAATGACTATTATTAGCTAACAACTAATGCATGTGTTACGCAGGTATGTAGTTACATCATTACATCCAAATGACTATTATTAGCTAACAACAGCCACATCTAATGCATGTGTTACGCAGGTATGTAGTTACATCATTACATCCAAATGACTATTATTAGCTAACAACAGCCACATGTAATGCATGTGTTACGCAGGTATGTAGTTACATCATTACATCCAAATGACTATTATTAGCTAACAACTAATGCATGTGTTACGCAGGTATGTAGTTACATCATTACATCCAAATGACTATTATTAGCTAACAACTAATGCATGTGTTACGCAGGTATGTAGTTACATCATTACATCCAAATGACTATTATTAGCTAACAACTAATGTATGTGTTACACAGGTATGTAGTTACATCATTACATCCAAATGACTATTAGCTAACAACAGCCACATGTAATGCATGTGTTACGCAGGTATGTAGTTACATCATTACATCCAAATGACTATTATTAGCTAACAACTGCCACATCTAATGCATGTGTTACGCAGGTATGTAGTTACATCATTACATCCAAATGACTATTATTAGCTAACAACAGCCACATGTAATGCATGTGTTACGCAGGTATGTAGTTACATCATTACATCCAAATGACTATTAATAGCTAACAACAGCCACATCTAATGCATGTGTTACGCAGGTATGTAGTTACATCATTACATCCAAATGACTATTATTAGCTAACAAGTAATGCATGTGTTACGCAGGTATGTAGTTACATCATTACATCCAAATGACTATTATTAGCTAACAACTAATGCATGTGTTACGCAGGTATGTAGTTACATCATTACATCCAAATGACTATTATTAGCTAACAACTAATGCATGTCTTACGCAGGTATGTAGTTACATCATTACATCCAAATGACTATTATTAGCTAACAACTAATGCATGTGTTACGCAGGTATGTAGTTACATCATTACATCCAAATGACTATTATTAGCTACCAACTAATGCATGTGTTACGCAGGTATGTAGTTGCATCATTACATCCAAATGACTATTATTAGCTAACAACTAATGCATGTGTTACGCAGGTATGTAGTTACATCATTACATCCAAATGACTATTATTAGCTAACAACAGCCACATGTAATGCATGTGTTACGCAGGTATGTAGTTACATTATTACATCCAAATGACTATTATTAGCTAACAACAGCCACATCTAATGCATGTGTTACGCAGGTATGTAGTTACATCATTACATCCAAATGACTATTATTAGCTAACAACAGCCACATGTAATGCATGTGTTACGCAGGTATGTAGTTACATCATTACATCCAAATGACTATTATTAGCTAACAACAGCCACATGTAATGCATGTGTTACGCAGGTATGTAATTACATCATTACAACCAAATGACTATTAATAGCTAACAACAGCCACATCTAATGCATGTGTTACGCAGGTATGTAGTTACATCATTACATCCAAATGACTATTATTAGCTAACAAAAGCCACATGTAATGCATGTGTTACGCAGGTATGTAGTTACATCATTACATCCAAATGACTATTATTAGCTAACAACAGCCACATCTAATGCATGTGTTACGCAGGTATGTAGTTACATCATTACATCCAAATGACTATTATTAGCTAACAACAGCCACATGTAATGCATGTGTTACGCAGGTATGTAGTTACATCATTACATCCAAATGACTATTATTAGCTAACAACAGCCACATGTAATGCATGTGTTACGCAGGTATGTAGTTACATCATAACATCCAAATGACTATTATTAGCTAACAACAGCCACATGTAATGCATGTGTTACGCAGGTATGTAGTTACATCATAACATCCAAATGACTATTATTAGCTAACAACAGCCACATCTAATGCATGTGTTACGCAGGTATGTAGTTACATCATTACATCCAAATGACTATTATTAGCTAACAACAGCCACATGTAATGCATGTGTTACGCAGGTATGTAGTTACATCATTACATCAGAATGACTATTATTAGCTAACAACAGCCACATGTAATGCATGTGTTACGCAGGTATGTAGTTACATCATTACATCCAAATGACTATTATTAGCTAACAACTAATGCATGTGTTACGCAGGTATGTAGTTACATCATTACATCCAAAAGGCTATTATTAGCTAACAACAGCCACATGTAATGCATGTGTTACGCAGGTATGTAGTTACATCATTACATCCAAATGACTATTATTAGCTAACAACTAATGCATGTGTTACGCAGGTATGTAGTTACATCATTACATCCAAATGACTATTATTAGCTAACAACTAATGTATGTGTTACACAGGTATGTAGTTACATCATTACATCCAAATGACTATTATTAGCTAACAACTAATGTATGTGTTACACAGGTATGTAGTTACATCATTACATCCAAATGACTATTATTAGCTAACAACAGCCACATCTAATGCATGTGTTACGCAGGTATGTAGTTACATCATTACATCCAAATGACTATTATTAGCTAACAACAGCCACATGTAATGCATGTGTTACGCAGGCATGTAGTTACATCATTACATCCAAATGACTATTATTAGCTAACAACAGCCACATCTAATGCATGTGTTACGCAGGTATGTAGTTACATCATTACATCCAAATGACTATTATTAGCTAACAACAGCCACATGTAATGCATGTGTTACGCAGGTATGTAGTTACATCATTACATCCAAATGACTATTATTAGCTAACAACAGCCACATCTAATGCATGTGTTACGCAGGTATGTAGTTACATCATTACATCCAAATGACTATTATTAGCTAACAACTAATGCATGTGTTACGCAGGTATGTAGTTACATCATTACATCCAAATGACTATTATTAGCTAACAACAGCCACATGTAATGCATGTGTTACGCAGGTATGTAGTTACATCATTACATCCAAATGACTATTATTAGCTAACAACTAATGCATGTGTTACGCAGGTATGTAGTTACATCATTACATCCAAATGACTATTATTAGCTAACAACTAATGCATGTGTTACGCAGGTATGTAGTTACATCATTACATCCAAATGACTATTATTAGCTAACAACAGCCACATCTAATGCATGTGTTACGCAGGTATGTAGTTACATCATTACATCCAAATGACTATTATTAGCTAACAACAGCCACATGTAATGCATGTGTTACGCAGGTATGTAGTTACATCATTACATCCAAATGACTATTATTAGCTAACAACTAATGCATGTGTTACGCAGGTATGTAGTTACATCATTACATCCAAATGACTATTATTAGCTAACAACTAATGCATGTGTTACGCAGGTATGTAGTTACATCATTACATCCAAATGACTATTATTAGCTAACAACTAATGTATGTGTTACACAGGTATGTAGTTACATCATTACATCCAAATGACTATTATTAGCTAACAACAGCCACATGTAATGCATGTGTTACGCAGGTATGTAGTTACATCATTACATCCAAATGACTATTATTAGCTAACAACTGCCACATCTAATGCATGTGTTACGCAGGTATGTAGTTACATCATTACATCCAAATGACTATTATTAGCTAACAACAGCCACATGTAATGCATGTGTTACGCAGGTATGTAGTTACATCATTACATCCAAATGACTATTAATAGCTAACAACAGCCACATCTAATGCATGTGTTACGCAGGTATGTAGTTACATCATTACATCCAAATGACTATTATTAGCTAACAAGTAATGCATGTGTTACGCAGGTATGTAGTTACATCATTACATCCAAATGACTATTATTAGCTAACAACAGCCACATGTAATGCATATGTTACGCAGGTATGTAGTTACATCATTACATCCAAATGACTATTATTAGCTAACAACTAATGCATGTGTTACGCAGGTATGTAGTTACATCATTACATCCAAATGACTATTATTAGCTAACAACTAATGCATGTGTTACGCAGGTATGTAGTTACATCATTGCATCCAAATGACTATTATTAGCTAACAACTAACGTATGTGTTACACAGGTATGTAGTTACATTATTACATCCAAATTACTATTATTAGCTAACAAATAATGCATGTGTTACGCAGGTATGTAGTTACATCATTACATCCAAATGACTATTATTAGCTAACATCTAATGCATGTGTTACGCAGGTATGTAGTTACATCATTACAACCAAATGACTATTATTAGCCAACAACAACCACATGTAATGCATGTGTTACGCAGGTATGTAGTTACATCATTACATCCAAATGACTATTATTAGCTAACAACAGCCACATGTAATGCATGTGTTACGCAGGTATGTAGTTACATCATTACATCCAAATGACTATTATTAGCTAACAGCCACATGTAATGCATGTGTTACGCAGGTATGTAGTTACATCATTACATCCAAATGACTATTATTAGCTAACAACAGCCACATCTAATGCATGTGTTACGCAGGTATGTAGTTACATCATTACATCCAAATGACTATTATTAGCTAACAACAGCCACATGTAATGCATGTGTTACGCAGGTATGTAGTTACATCATTACATCCAAATGACTGTTAATAGCTAACAACAGCCACATCTAATGCATGTGTTACGCAGGTATGTGGTTACATCATTACATCCAAATGACTATTATTAGCTAACAAAAGCCACATGTAATGCATGTGTTACGCAGGTATGTAGTTACATCATTACATCCAAATGACTATTATTAGCTAACAACAGCCACATGTAATGCATGTGTTACGCAGGTATGTAGTTACATCATTACATCCAAATGACTATTATTAGCTAACAACTAATGCATGTGTTACGCAGGTATGTAGTTACATCATTACATCCAAATGACTATTATTAGCTAACAACAGCCACATGTAATGCATGTGTTACGCAGGTATGTAGTTACATTATTACATCCAAATGACTATTATTAGCTAACAACAGCCACATCTAATGCATGTGTTACGCAGGTATGTAGTTACATCATTACATCCAAATGACTATTATTAGCTAACAACAGCCACATGTAATGCATGTGTTACGCAGGTATGTAGTTACATCATTACATCCAAATGACTATTATTAGCTAACAACAGCCACATGTAATGCATGTGTTACGCAGGTATGTAGTTACATCATTACATCCAAATGACTATTAATAGCTAACAACAGCCACATCTAATGCATGTGTTACGCAGGTATGTAGTTACATCATTACATCCAAATGACTATTATTAGCTAACAAGTAATGCATGTGTTACGCAGGTATGTAGTTACATCATTACATCCAAATGACTATTATTAGCTAACAACAGCCACATGTAATGCATGTGTTACGCAGGTATGTAGTTACATCATTACATCCAAATGACTATTATTAGCTGACAACTAATGCATGTGTTACGCAGGTATGTAGTTACATCATTACATCCAAATGACTATTATTAGCTAACAACTAATGTATGTGTTACACAGGTATGTAGTTACATCATTACATCCAAATGACTATTATTAGCTAACAACTAATGCATGTGTTACGCAGGTATGTAGTTACATCATTACATCCAAATGACTATTATTAGCTAACATCTAATGCATGTGTTACGCAGGTATGTAGTTACATCATTACATCCAAATGACTATTATTAGCCAACAACAGCCACATGTAATGCATGTGTTACGCAGGTATGTAGTTACATCATTACATCCAAATGACTATTATTAGCTAACAACAGCCACATGTAATGCATGTGTTACGCAGGTATGTAGTTACATCATTACATCCAAATGACTATTATTAGCTAACAACAGCCACATCTAATGCATGTGTTACGCAGGTATGTAGTTACATCATTACATCCAAATGACTATTATTAGCTAACAACAGCCACATCTAATGCATGTGTTACACATGTATGTAGTTACATCATTACATCCAAATGACTATTATTAGTTAACAACAGCCACATCTAATGCATGTGTTACGCAGGTATGTAGTTACATCATTACATCCAAATGACTATTATTAGCTAACAACAGCCACATGTAATGCATGTGTTACGCAGGTATGTAGTTACATCATTACATCCAAATGACTATTATTAGCTAATAACAGCCACATGTAATGCATGTGTTACGCAGGTATGTAGTTACATCATTACATCCAAATGACTATTATTAGCTAACAACAGCCACATGTAATGCATGTGTTACGCAGGTATGTAGTTACATCATTACATCCAAATGACTATGTTTAGCTAACAACAGCCACATCTAATGCATGTGTTACGCAGGTATGTAGTTACATCATTACATCCAAATGACTATTTTTAGCTAACAACAGCCAGATGTAATGCATGTGTTACGCAGGTATGTAGTTACATCATTATATCCAAATGACTATTATTAGCTAACAACAGCCACATGTAATGCATGTGTTACGCAGGTATGTAGTTACATCATTACATCCAAATGACTATTATTAGCTAACAACAGCCACATGTAATGCATGTGTTACGCAGGTATGTAGTTACATCATTACATCCAAATGACTATTATTAGCTAACAACAGCCACATGTAATGCATGTGTTACGCAGGTATGTAGTTACATCATTACATCCAAATGACTATTATTAGCTAACAACTAATGCATGTGTTACGCAGGTATGTAGTTACATCATTACATCCAAATGACTATTATTAGCTAACAACTAATGCATGTGTTACGCAGGTATGTAGTTACATCATTACATCCAAATGACTATTATTAGCTAACAACTAATGCATGTGTTACGCAGGTATGTAGTTACATCATTACATCCAAATGACTATTATTAGCTAACAACTAATGCATGTGTTACGCAGGTATGTAGTTACATCATTACATCCAAATGACTATTATTAGCTAACTAATGCATGTGTTACGCAGGTATGTAGTTACATCATTACATCCAAATGACTATTATTAGCTAACAACTAATGCATGTGTTACGCAGGTATGTAGTTACATCATTACATCCAAATGACTATTATTAGCTAACAACTAATGCATGTGTTACGCAGGTATGTAGTTACATCATTACATCCAAATGACTATTATTAGCTAACAACTAATGCATGTGTTACGCAGGTATGTAGTTACATCATTACATCCAAATGACTATTATTAGCTAACAACTAATGCATGTGTTACGCAGGTATGTAGTTACATCATTACATCCAAATGACTATTATTAGCTAACAACTAATGCATGTGTTACGCAGGTATGTAGTTACATCATTACATCCAAATGACTATTATTAGCTACCAACTAATGCATGTGTTACGCAGGTATGTAGTTACATCATTACATCCAAATGACTATTATTAGCTAACAACTAATGCATGTGTTACGCAGGTATGTAGTTACATCATTACATCCAAATGACTATTATTAGCTAACAACAGCCACATGTAATGCATGTGTTACGCAGGTATGTAGTTACATTATTACATCCAAATGACTATTATTAGCTAACAACAGCCACATCTAATGCATGTGTTACGCAGGTATGTAGTTACATCATTACATCCAAATGACTATTATTAGCTAACAACAGCCACATGTAATGCATGTGTTACGCAGGTATGTAGTTACATCATTACATCCAAATGACTATTATTAGCTAACAACAGCCACATGTAATGCATGTGTTACGCAGGTATGTAATTACATCATTACATCCAAATGACTATTAATAGCTAACAACAGCCACATCTAATGCATGTGTTACGCAGGTATGTAGTTACATCATTACATCCAAATGACTATTATTAGCTAACAAAAGCCACATGTAATGCATGTGTTACGCAGGTATGTAGTTACATCATTACATCCAAATGACTATTATTAGCTAACAACAGCCACATCTAATGCATGTGTTACGCAGGTATGTAGTTACATCATTACATCCAAATGACTATTATTAGCTAACAACAGCCACATGTAATGCATGTGTTACGCAGGTATGTAGTTACATCATTACATCCAAATGACTATTATTAGCTAACAACAGCCACATGTAATGCATGTGTTACGCAGGTATGTAGTTACATCATAACATCCAAATGACTATTATTAGCTAACAACAGCCACATGTAATGCATGTGTTACGCAGGTATGTAGTTACATCATAACATCCAAATGACTATTATTAGCTAACAACAGCCACATCTAATGCATGTGTTACGCAGGTATGTAGTTACATCATTACATCCAAATGACTATTATTAGCTAACAACAGCCACATGTAATGCATGTGTTACGCAGGTATGTAGTTACATCATTACATCCAAATGACTATTATTAGCTAACAACAGCCACATGTAATGCATGTGTTACGCAGGTATGTAGTTACATCATTACATCCAAATGACTATTATTAGCTAACAACAGCCACATGTAATGCATGTGTTACGCAGGTATGTAGTTACATCATTACATCCAAATGACTATTATTAGCTAACAACAGCCACATCTAATGCATGTGTTACGCAGGTATGTAGTTACATCATTACATCCAAATGACTATTATTAGCTAACAACAGCCACATGTAATGCATGTGTTACGCAGGTATCTAGTTACATCATTACATCCAAATGACTATTAATAGCTAACAACAGCCACATCTAATGCATGTGTTACGCAGGTATGTAGTTACATCATTACATCCAAATGACTATTAATAGCTAACAACAGCCACATCTAATGCATGTGTTACGCAGGTATGTAGTTACATCATTACATCCAAATAACTATTATTAGCTAACAACTAATGCATGTGTTACGCAGGTATGTAGTTACATCATTACATCCAAAAGGCTATTATTAGCTAACAACAGCCACATGTAATGCATGTGTTACGCAGGTATGTAGTTACATCATTACATCCAAATGACTATTATTAGCTAACAACTAATGCATGTGTTACGCAGGTATGTAGTTACATCATTACATCCAAATGACTATTATTAGCTAACAACTAATGTATGTGTTACACAGGTATGTAGTTACATCATTACATCCAAATGACTATTATTAGCTAACAACAGCCACATCTAATGCATGTGTTACGCAGGTATGTAGTTACATCATTACATCCAAATGACTATTATTAGCTAACAACAGCCACATGTAATGCATGTGTTACGCAGGTATGTAGTTACATCATTACATCCAAATGACTATTATTAGCTAACAACAGCCACATCTAATGCATGTGTTACGCAGGTATGTAGTTACATCATTACATCCAAATGACTATTATTAGCTAACAACTAATGCATGTGTTACGCAGGTATGTAGTTACATCATTACATCCAAATGACTATTATTAGCTAACAACAGCCACATGTAATGCATGTGTTACGCAGGTATGTAGTTACATCATTACATCCAAATGACTATTATTAGCTAACAACTAATGCATGTGTTACGCAGGTATGTAGTTACATCATTACATCCAAATGACTATTATTAGCTAACAACAGCCACATCTAATGCATGTGTTACGCAGGTATGTAGTTACATCATTACATCCAAATGACTATTATTAGCTAACAACAGCCACATGTAATGCATGTGTTACGCAGGTATGTAGTTACATCATTACATCCAAATGACTATTATTAGCTAACAACTAATGCATGTGTTACGCAGGTATGTAGTTACATCATTACATCCAAATGACTATTATTAGCTAACAACTAATGCATGTGTTACGCAGGCATGTAGTTACATCATTACATCCAAATGACTATTATTAGCTAACAACTAATGTATGTGTTACACAGGTATGTAGTTACATCATTACATCCAAATGACTATTATTAGCTAACAACAGCCACATGTAATGCATGTGTTACGCAGGTATGTAGTTACATCATTACATCCAAATGACTATTATTAGCTAACAACTGCCACATCTAATGCATGTGTTACGCAGGTATGTAGTTACATCATTACATCCAAATGACTATTATTAGCTAACAACAGCCACATGTAATGCATGTGTTACGCAGGTATGTAGTTACATCATTACATCCAAATGACTATTAATAGCTAACAACAGCCACATCTAATGCATGTGTTACGCAGGTATGTAGTTACATCATTACATCCAAATGACTATTATTAGCTAACAAGTAATGCACGTGTTACGCAGGTATGTAGTTACATCATTACATCCAAATGACTATTATTAGCTAACAACAGCCACATGTAATGCATGTGTTACGCAGGTATGTAGTTACATCATTACATCCAAATGACTATTATTAGCTAACAACTAATGCATGTGTTACGCAGGTATGTAGTTACATCATTACATCCAAATGACTATTATTAGCTAACAACTAATGCATGTGTTACGCAGGTATGTAGTTACATCATTGCATCCAAATGACTATTATTAGCTAACAACTAATGTATGTGTTACACAGGTATGTAGTTACATCATTACATCCAAATTACTATTATTAGCTAACAACTAATGCATGTGTTACGCAGGTATGTAGTTACATCATTACATCCAAATGACTATTATTAGCTAACATCTAATGCATGTGTTACGCAGGTATGTAGTTACATCATTACAACCAAATGACTATTATTAGCCAACAACAACCACATGTAATGCATGTGTTACGCAGGTATGTAGTTACATCATTACATCCAAATGACTATTATTAGCTAACAACAGCCACATGTAATGCATGTGTTACGCAGGTATGTAGTTACATCATTACATCCAAATGACTATTATTAGCTAACAGCCACATGTAATGCATGTGTTACGCAGGTATGTAGTTACATCATTACATCCAAATGACTATTATTAGCTAACAACAGCCACATCTAATGCATGTGTTACGCAGGTATGTAGTTACATCATTACATCCAAATGACTATTATTAGCTAACAACAGCCACATGTAATGCATGTGTTACGCAGGTATGTAGTTACATCATTACATCCAAATGACTGTTAATAGCTAACAACAGCCACATCTAATGCATGTGTTACGCAGGTATGTAGTTACATCATTACATCCAAATGACTATTATTAGCTAACAAAAGCCACATGTAATGCATGTGTTACGCAGGTATGTAGTTACATCATTACATCCAAATGACTATTATTAGCTAACAACAGCCACATGTAATGCATGTGTTACGCAGGTATGTAGTTACATCATTACATCCAAATGACTATTATTAGCTAACAACTAGTGCATGTGTTACGCAGGTATGTAGTTACATCATTACATCCAAATGACTATTATTAGCTAACAACAGCCACATGTAATGCATGTGTTACGCAGGTATGTAGTTACATTATTACATCCAAATGACTATTATTAGCTAACAACAGCCACATCTAATGCATGTGTTACGCAGGTATGTAGTTACATCATTACATCCAAATGACTATTATTAGCTAACAACAGCCACATGTAATGCATGTGTTACGCAGGTATGTAGTTACATCATTACATCCAAATGACTATTATTAGCTAACAACAGCCACATGTAATGCATGTGTTACGCAGGTATGTAGTTACATCATTACATCCAAATGACTATTAATAGCTAACAACAGCCACATCTAATGCATGTGTTACGCAGGTATGTAGTTACATCATTACATCCAAATGACTATTATTAGCTAACAAAAGCCACATGTAATGCATGTGTTACGCAGGTATGTAGTTACATCATTACATCCAAATGACTATTAATAGCTAACAACAGCCACATCTAATGCATGTGTTACGCAGGTATGTAGTTACATCATTACATCCAAATGACTATTATTAGCTAACAAAAGCCACATGTAATGCATGTGTTATGCAGGTATGTAGTTACATCATTACATCCAAATGATTATTATTAGCTAACAACAGCCACATGTAATGCATGTGTTACGCAGGTATGTAGTTACATCATTACATCCAAATGACTATTATTAGCTAACAACTAATGCATGTGTTACGCAGGTATGTAGTTACATCATTACATCCAAATGACTATTACTAGCTAACAACTAATGCATGTGTTACGCAGGTATGTAGTTACATCATTACATCCAAATGACTATTATTAGCTAACAACAGCCACATCTAATGCATGTGTTACGCAGGTATGTAGTTACATCATTACATCCAAATGACTATTATTAGCTAACAACAGCCACATGTAATGCATGTGTTACGCAGGTATGTAGTTACATCATTACATCCAAATGACTATTATTAGCTAACAACAGCCACATGTAATGCATGTGTTACGCAGGTATGTAGTTACATCATTACATCCAAATGACTATTATTAGCTAATAACAGCCACATGTAATGCATGTGTTACGCAGGTATGTAGTTACATCATTACATCCAAATGACTATTATTAGCTAACAACAGCCACATGTAATGCATGTGTTACGCAGGTATGTAGTTACATCATTACATCCAAATGACTATTATTAGCTAACAACAGCCACATCTAATGCATGTGTTACGCAGGTATGTAGTTACATCATTACATCCAAATGACTATTATTAGCTAACAACAGCCACATGTAATGCATGTGTTACGCAGGTATGTAGTTACATCATTACATCCAAATGACTATTATTAGCTAACAACAGCCACATCTAATGCATGTGTTACGCAGGTATGTAGTTACATCATTACATCCAAATGACTATTATTAGCTAACAACAGCCACATGTAATGCATGTGTTACGCAGGTATGTAGTTACATCATTATATCCAAATGACTATTATTAGCTAACAACAGCCACATGTAATGCATGTGTTACGCAGGTATGTAGTTACATCATTACATCCAAATGACTATTATTAGCTAACAACAGCCACATGTAATGCATGTGTTACGCAGGTATGTAGTTACATCATTACATCCAAATGACTATTATTAGCTAACAACAGCCACATGTAATGCATGTGTTACGCAGGTATGTAGTTACATCATTACATCCAAATGACTATTATTAGCTAACAACAGCCACATGTAATGCATGTGTTACGCAGGTATGTAGTTACATCATTACATCCAAATGACTATTATTAGCTAACAACTAATGCATGTGTTACGCAGGTATGTAGTTACATCATTACATCCAAATGACTATTATTAGCTAACAACTAATGCATGTCTTACGCAGGTATGTAGTTACATCATTACATCCAAATGACTATTATTAGCTAACAACTAATGCATGTCTTACGCAGGTATGTAGTTACATCATTACATCCAAATGACTATTATTAGCTAACAACTAATGCATGTGTTACGCAGGTATGTAGTTACATCATTACATCCAAATGACTATTATTAGCTAACAACTAATGCATGTGTTACGCAGGTATGTAGTTACATCATTACATCCAAATGACTATTATTAGCTAACAACTAATGCATGTGTTACGCAGGTATGTAGTTACATCATTACATCCAAATGACTATTATTAGCTAACAACTAATGCATGTGTTACGCAGGTATGTAGTTACATCATTACATCCAAATGACTATTATTAGCTAACAACTAATGCATGTGTTACGCAGGTATGTAGTTACATCATTACATCCAAATGACTATTATTAGCTAACAACTAATGCATGTGTTACGCAGGTATGTAGTTACATCATTACATCCAAATGACTATTATTAGCTAACAACTAATGCATGTGTTACGCAGGTATGTAGTTACATCATTACATCAAATGACTATTATTAGCTAACAACTAATGCATGTGTTACGCAGGTATGTAGTTACATCATTACATCCAAATGACTATTATTAGCTAACAACAGCCACATGTAATGCATGTGTTACGCAGGTATGTAGTTACATTATTACATCCAAATGACTATTATTAGCTAACAACAGCCACATCTAATGCATGTGTTACGCAGGTATGTAGTTACATCATTACATCCAAATGACTATTATTAGCTAACAACAGCCACATGTAATGCATGTGTTACGCAGGTATGTAGTTACATCATTACATCCAAATGACTATTATTAGCTAAAAACAGCCACATGTAATGCATGTGTTACGCAGGTATGTAGTTACATCATTACATCCAAATGACTATTAATAGCTAACAACAGCCACATCTAATGCATGTGTTACGCAGGTATGTAGTTACATCATTACATCCAAATGACTATTATTAGCTAACAAAAGCCACATGTAATGCATGTGTTACGCAGGTATGTAGTTACATCATTACATCCAAATGACTATTATTAGCTAACAACAGCCACATCTAATGCATGTGTTACGCAGGTATGTAGTTACATCATTACATCCAAATGACTATTATTAGCCAACAACAGCCACATGTAATGCATGTGTTACGCAGGTATGTAGTTACATCATTACATCCAAATGACTATTATTAGCTAACAACAGCCACATCTAATGCATGTGTTACGCAGGTATGTAGTTACATCATTACATCCAAATGACTATTATTAGCTAACAACTAATGCATGTGTTACGCAGGTATGTAGTTACATCATTACATCCAAATGACTATTATTAGCTAACAACTAATGCATGTGTTACGCAGGTATGTAGTTACATCATTACATCCAAATGACTATTATTAGCTAACAACAGCCACATCTAATGCATGTGTTACGCAGGTATGTAGTTACATCATTACATCCAAATGACTATTATTAGCTAACAACTAATGCATATGTTACGCAGGTATGTAGTTACATCATTACATCCAAATGACTATTATTAACTAACAACTAATGCATGTGTTACGCAGGTATGTAGTTACATCATTACATCCAAATGACTATTATTAGCTAACAACAGCCACATGTAATGCATGTGTTACGCAGATATGTAGGTACATCATTACATCCAAATGACTATTATTAGCTAACAGCAGCCACATGTAATACATGTGTTACGCAGGTATGTAGTTACATCATTACATCCAAATGACTATTAATAGCTAACAACAGCCACATCTAATGCATGTGTTACGCATGTATGTAGTTACATCATTACATCCAAATGACTATTATTAGCTAACAAAAGCCACATGTAATGCATGTGTTATGCAGGTATGTAGTTACATCATTACATCCAAATGATTATTATTAGCTAACAACAGCCACATGTAATGCATGTGTTACGCAGGTATGTAGTTACATCATTACATCCAAATGACTATTATTAGCTAACAACTAATGCATGTGTTACGCAGGTATGTAGTTACATCATTACATCCAAATGACTATTATTAGCTAACAACTAATGCATGTGTTACGCAGGTATGTAGTTACATCATTACATCCAAATGACTATTATTAGCTAACAACTAATGCATGTGTTACACAGGTATGTAGTTACATCATTACATCCAAATGACTATTATTAGCTAACAACTAATGCATGTGTTACGCAGGTATGTAGTTACATCATTACATCCAAATGACTATTATTAGCTAACAACTAATGCATGTGTTACGCAGGTATGTAGTTACATCATTACATCCAAATGACTATTATTAGCTAACAACAGCCACATCTAATGCATGTGTTACGCAGGTATGTAGTTACATCATTACATCCAAATGACTATTATTAGCTAACAACAGCCACATCTAATGCATGTGTTACGCAGGTAGGTAGTTACATCATTACATCCAAATGACTATTATTAGCTAACAACAGCCACATGTAATGCATGTGTTACGCAGGTATGTAGTTACATCATTACATCCAAATGACTATTATTAGCTAATAACAGCCACATGTAATGCATGTGTTACGCAGGTATGTAGTTACATCATTACATCCAAATGACTATTATTAGCTAACAACAGCCACATGTAATGCATGTGTTACGCAGGTATGTAGTTACATCATTACATCCAAATGACTATTATTAGCTAACAACAGCCACATCTAATGCATGTGTTACGCAGGTATGTAGTTACATCATTATATCCAAATGACTATTATTAGCTAACAACAGCCACATGTTATGCATGTGTTACGCAGGTATGTAGTTACATCATTACATCCAAATGACTATTATTAGCTAACAACAGCCACATGTAATGCATGTGTTACGCAGGTATGTAGTTACATCATTACATCCAAATGACTATTATTAGCTAACAACTAATGCATGTGTTACGCAGGTATGTAGTTACATCATTACATCCAAATGACTATTATTAGCTAACAACTAATGCATGTGTTACGCAGGTATGTAGTTACATCATTACATCCAAATGACTATTATTAGCTAACAACTAATGCATGTGTTACGCAGGTATGTAGTTACATCATTACATCCAAATGACTATTATTAGCTAACAACTAATGCATGTCTTACGCAGGTATGTAGTTACATCATTACATCCAAATGACTATTATTAGCTAACAACTAATGCATGTGTTACGCAGGTATGTAGTTACATCATTACATCCAAATGACTATTATTAGCTAACAACTAATGCATGTGTTACGCAGGTATGTAGTTACATCATTACATCCAAATGACTATTATTAGCTAACAACTAATGCATGTGTTACGCAGGTATGTAGTTACATCATTACATCCAAATGACTATTATTAGCTAACAACTAATGCATGTGTTACGCAGGTATGTAGTTACATCATTACATCCAAATGACTATTATTAGCTAACAACTAATGCATGTGTTACGCAGGTATGTAGTTACATCATTACATCCAAATGACTATTATTAGCTAACAACTAATGCATGTGTTACGCAGGTATGTAGTTACATCATTACATCCAAATGACTATTATTAGCTAACAACTAATGCATGTGTTACGCAGGTATGTAGTTACATCATTACATCCAAATGACTATTATTAGCTAACAACAGCCACATGTAATGCATGTGTTACGCAGGTATGTAGTTACATTATTACATCCAAATGACTATTATTAGCTAACAACAGCCACATCTAATGCATGTGTTACGCAGGTATGTAGTTACATCATTACATCCAAATGACTATTATTAGCTAACAACAGCCACATGTAATGCATGTGTTACGCAGGTATGTAGTTACATCATTACATCCAAATGACTATTATTAGCTAACAACAGCCACATGTAATGCATGTGTTACGCAGGTATGTAGTTACATCATTACATCCAAATGACTATTATTAGCTAACAACAGCCACATCTAATGCATGTGTTACGCAGGTATGTAGTTACATCATTACATCCAAATGACTATTATTAGCTAACAAAAGCCACATGTAATGCATGTGTTACGCAGGTATGTAGTTACATCATTACATCCAAATGACTATTATTAGCTAACAACAGCCACATTATGCATGTGTTACGCAGGTATGTAGTTACATCATTACATCCAAATGACTATTATTAGCTAACAACAGCCCATTAATGCATGTGTTACGCAGGTATGTAGTTACATCATTACATCCAAATGACTATTATTAGCTAACAACAGCACATCTAATGCATGTGTTACGCAGGTATGTAGTTACATCATTACATCCAAATGACTATTATTAGCTAACAACTAATGCATGTGTTACGCAGGTATGTAGTTACATCATTACATCCAAATGACTATTATTAGCTAACAACTAATGCATGTGTTACGCAGGTATGTAGTTACATCATTACATCCAAATGACTATTATTAGCTAACAACTAATGCATGTGTTACGCAGGTATGTAGTTACATCATTACATCCAAATGACTATTATTAGCTAACAAACTAATGCATGTGTTACGCAGGTATGTAGTTACATCATTACATCCAAATGACTATTATTAGCTAACAACAGCCACATCTAATGCATGTGTTACGCAGGTATGTAGTTACATCATTACATCCAAATGACTATTATTAGCTAACAACTAATGCATGTGTTACGCAGGTATGTAGTTACATCATTACATCCAAATGACTATTATTAGCTAACAACTAATGCATGTGTTACGCAGGTATGTAGTTACATCATTACATCCAAATGACTATTATTAGCTAACAACAGCCACATGTAATGCATGTGTTACGCAGGTATGTAGTTACATCATTACATCCAAATGACTATTATTAGCTAACAACAGCCACATGTAATGCATGTGTTACGCAGGTATGTAGTTACATCATTACATCCAAATGACTATTATTAGCTAACAACAGCCACATGTAATGCATGTGTTACGCAGGTATGTAGTTACATCATTACATCCAAATGACTATTATTAGCTAACAACAGCCACATGTAATGCATGTGTTACGCAGGTATGTAGTTACATCATTACATCCAAATGACTATTAATAGCTAACAACAGCCACATGTAATGCATGTGTTACGCAGGTATGTAGTTACATCATTACATCCAAATGACTATTATTAGCTAACAACAGCCACATCTAATGCATGTGTTACGCAGGTATGTAGTTACATCATTACATCCAAATGACTATTATTAGCTAACAACAGCCACATGTAATGCATGTGTTACGCAGGTATGTAGTTACATCATTACATCCAAATGACTATTATTAGCTAACAACAGCCACATCTAATGCATGTGTTACGCAGGTATGTAGTTACATCATTACATCCAAATGACTATTATTAGCTAACAACAGCCACATCTAATGCATGTGTTACGCAGGTATGTAGTTACATCATTACATCCAAATGACTATTATTAGCTAACAACTAATGCATGTGTTACGCAGGTATGTAGTTACATCATTACATCCAAATGACTATTATTAGCTAACAACAGCACATGTAATGCATGTGTTACGCAGGTATGTAGTTACATCATTACATCCAAATGACTATTATTAGCTAACAAGCTAATGCATGTGTTACGCAGGTATGTAGTTACATCATTACATCCAAATGACTATTATTAGCTAACAACTCAATGTATGTGTTACACAGGTATGTAGTTACATCATTACATCCAAATGACTATTATTAGCTAACAACCCTAATGCATGTGTTACGCAGGTATGTAGTTACATCATTACATCCAAATGACTATTATTAGCTAACAACAGCCACATCTAATGCATGTGTTACGCAGGTATGTAGTTACATCATTACATCCAAATGACTATTATTAGCTAACAACAGCCACATGTAATGCATGTGTTACGCAGGTATGTAGTTACATCATTACATCCAAATGACTATTATTAGCTAACAACAGCCACATTAATGCATGTGTTACGCAGGTATGTAGTTACATCATTACATCCAAATGACTATTATTAGCTAACACAGCCACATGTAATGCATGTGTTACGCAGGTATGTAGTTACATCATTACATCCAAATGACTATTATTAGCTAACAACTAATGCATGTGTTACGCAGGTATGTAGTTACATCATTACATCAAATGACTATTATTAGCTAACAACAGCCACATCTAATGCATGTGTTACGCAGGTATGTAGTTACATCATTACATCCAAATGACTATTATTAGCTAACAACTAATGCATGTGTTACGCAGGTATGTAGTTACATCATTACATCCAAATGACTATTATTAGCTAACAACAGCCACATTAATGCATGTGTTACGCAGGTATGTAGTTACATCATTACATCCAAATGACTATTATTAGCTAACAACTAATGCATGTGTTACGCAGGTATGTAGTTACATCATTACATCCAAATGACTATTATTAGCTAACAACCATCTAATGCATGTGTTACGCAGGTATGTAGTTACATCATTACATCCAAATGACTATTATTAGCTACAACACCATAATGCATGTGTTACGCAGGTATGTAGTTACATCATTACATCCAAATGACTATTATTAGCTAACAACTAATGCATGTGTTACGCAGGTATGTAGTTACATCATTACATCCAAATGACTATTATTAGCTAACAACTAATGCATGTGTTACGCAGGTATGTAGTTACATCATTACATCCAAATGACTATTATTAGCTAACAGCCACATCTAATGCATGTGTTACGCAGGTATGTAGTTACATCATTACATCCAAATGACTATTATTAGCTAACAACAGCCACATGTAATGCATGTGTTACGCAGGTATGTAGTTACATCATTACATCCAAATGACTATTATTAGCTAACAACTAATGCATGTGTTACGCAGGTATGTAGTTACATCATTACATCCAAATGACTATTATTAGCTAACAACTAATGCATGTGTTACGCAGGTATGTAGTTACATCATTACATCCAAATGACTATTATTAGCTAACAACTAATGTATGTGTTACACAGGTATGTAGTTACATCATTACATCCAAATGACTATTATTAGCTAACAACAGCCACATGTAATGCATGTGTTACGCAGGTATGTAGTTACATCATTACATCCAAATGACTATTATTAGCTAACAACTGCCACATCTAATGCATGTGTTACGCAGGTATGTAGTTACATCATTACATCCAAATGACTATTATTAGCTAACAACAGCCACATGTAATGCATGTGTTACGCAGGTATGTAGTTACATCATTACATCCAAATGACTATTAATAGCTAACAACAGCCACATCTAATGCATGTGTTACGCAGGTATGTAGTTACATCATTACATCCAAATGACTATTATTAGCTAACAAGTAATGCATGTGTTACGCAGGTATGTAGTTACATCATTACATCCAAATGACTATTATTAGCTAACAACAGCCACATGTAATGCATGTGTTACGCAGGTATGTAGTTACATCATTACATCCAAATGACTATTATTAGCTAACAACTAATGCATGTGTTACGCAGGTATGTAGTTACATCATTACATCCAAATGACTATTATTAGCTAACAACTAATGCATGTGTAACGCAGGTATGTAGTTACATCATTGCATCCAAATGACTATTATTAGCTAACAACTAATGTATGTGTTACACAGGTATGTAGTTACATCATTACATCCAAATTACTATTATTAGCTAACAACTAATGCATGTGTTACGCAGGTATGTAGTTACATCATTACATCCAAATGACTATTATTAGCTAACATCTAATGCATGTGTTACGCAGGTATGTAGTTACATCATTACAACCAAATGACTATTATAAGCAACAACAACCACATGTAATGCATGTGTTACGCAGGTATGTAGTTACATCATTACATCCAAATGACTATTATTAGCTAACAACAGCCACATGTAATGCATGTGTTACGCAGGTATGTAGTTACATCATTACATCCAAATGACTATTATTAGCTAACAACAGCCACATCTAATGCATGTGTTACGCAGGTATGTAGTTACATCATTACATCCAAATGACTATTATTAGCTAACAACTAATGCATGTGTTACGCAGGTATGTAGTTACATCATTACATCCAAATGACTATTATTAGCTAACAACTAATGCATGTGTTACGCAGGTATGTAGTAACATCATTACATCCAAATGACTATTATTAGCTAACAACAGCCACATCTAATGCATGTGTTACGCAGGTATGTAGTTACATCATTACATCCAAATGACTATTATTAGCTAACAACTAAGCATGTGTTACGCAGGTATGTAGTTACATCATTACATCCAAATGACTATTATTAACTAACAACTAATGCATGTGTTACGCAGGTATGTAGTTACATCATTACATCCAAATGACTATTATTAGCTAACAACAGCCACATGTAATGCATGTGTTACGCAGGTATGTAGTTACATCATTACATCCAAATGACTATTATTAGCTAACAACAGCCACATCTAATGCATGTGTTACGCAGATATGTAGTACATCATTACATCCAAATGACTATTATTAGCTAACAGCAGCCACATGTAATACATGTGTTACGCAGGTATGTAGTTACATCATTACATCCAAATGACTATTAATAGCTAACAACAGCCACATCTAATGCATGTGTTACGCAGGTATGTAGTTACATCATTACATCCAAATGACTATTATTAGCTACAAAAGCCACATGTAATGCATGTGTTATGCAGGTATGTAGTTACATCATTACATCCAAATGATTATTATTAGCTAACAACAGCCACATGTAATGCATGTGTTACGCAGGTATGTAGTTACATCATTACATCCAAATGACTATTATTAGCTAACAACTAATGCATGTGTTACGCAGGTATGTAGTTACATCATTACATCCAAATGACTATTATTAGCTAACAACTAATGCATGTGTTACGCAGGTATGTAGTTACATCATTACATCCAAATGACTATTATTAGCTAACAACTAATGCATGTGTTACACAGGTATGTAGTTACATCATTACATCCAAATGACTATTACTAGCTAACAACTAATGCATGTGTTACGCAGGTATGTAGTTACATCATTACATCCAAATGACTATTATTAGCTAACAACTAATGCATGTGTTACACAGGTATGTAGTTACATCATTACATCCAAATGACTATTATTAGCTAACAACAGCCACATCTAATGCATGTGTTACGCAGGTATGTAGTTACATCATTACATCCAAATGACTATTATTAGCTAACAACAGCCACATCTAATGCATGTGTTACGCAGGTATGTAGTTACATCATTACATCCAAATGACTATTATTAGCTAACAACAGCCACATGTAATGCATGTGTTACGCAGGTATGTAGTTACATCATTACATCCAAATGACTATTATTAGCTAACAACAGCCACATGTAATGCATGTGTTACGCAGGTATGTAGTTACATCATTACATCCAAATGACTATTATTAGCTAACAACAGCCACATGTAATGCATGTGTTACGCAGGTATGTAGTTACATCATTACATCCAAATGACTATTATTAGCTAACAACAGCCACATCTAATGCATGTGTTACGCAGGTATGTAGTTACATCATTACATCCAAATGACTATTATTAGCTAACAACAGCCACATGTAATGCATGTGTTACGCAGGTATGTAGTTACATCATTACATCCAAATGACTATTATTAGCTAACAACAGCCACATGTAATGCATGTGTTACGCAGGTATGTAGTTACATCATTACATCCAAATGACTATTATTAGCTAACAACAGCCACATGTAATGCATGTGTTACGCAGGTATGTAGTTACATCATTACATCCAAATGACTATTATTAGCTAACAACAGCCACATGTAATGCATGTGTTACGCAGGTATGTAGTTACATCATTACATCCAAATGACTATTATTAGCTACAACACCACTTAATGCATGTGTTACGCAGGTATGTAGTTACATCATTACATCCAAATGACTATTATTAGCTAACAGCCACATGTAATGCATGTGTTACGCAGGTATGTAGTTACATCATTACATCCAAATGACTATTATTAGCTAACAACCCTAATGCATGTGTTACGCAGGTATGTAGTTACATCATTACATCCAAATGACTATTATTAGCTAACAACTAATGCATGTGTTACGCAGGTATGTAGTTACATCATTACATCCAAATGACTATTATTAGCTAACAACTAATGCATGTGTTACGCAGGTATGTAGTTACATCATTACATCCAAATGACTATTATTAGCTAACAACTAATGCATGTGTTACGCAGGTATGTAGTTACATCATTACATCCAAATGACTATTATTAGCTAACAACTAATGCATGTGTTACGCAGGTATGTAGTTACATCATTACATCCAAATGACTATTATTAGCTAACAACTAATGCATGTGTTACGCAGGTATGTAGTTACATCATTACATCCAAATGACTATTATTAGCTAACAACTAATGCATGTGTTACGCAGGTATGTAGTTACATCATTACATCCAAATGACTATTATTAGCTAACAACTAATGCATGTGTTACGCAGGTATGTAGTTACATCATTACATCCAAATGACTATTATTAGCTAACAACTAATGCATGTGTTACGCAGGTATGTAGTTACATCATTACATCCAAATGACTATTATTAGCTAACAACTAATGCATGTGTTACGCAGGTATGTAGTTACATCATTACATCCAAATGACTATTATTAGCTAACAACTAATGCATGTGTTACGCAGGTATGTAGTTACATCATTACATCCAAATGACTATTATTAGCTAACAACTAATGCATGTGTTACGCAGGTATGTAGTTACATCATTACATCCAAATGACTATTATTAGCTAACAACTAATGCATGTG
>NW_026907206.1:0-71343 GCF_033978795.1 Nerophis ophidion | reverse complement strand
CAGTATACAGTCATATTGAGTAAAACCTCATTTTTGTATTTGCAAACCATAGAAAAACAACTGTATCTAGTTAAACTCACATGTTTTCAATATCACAGGCATTTTTAGACATTTTGCACGTTTGGATTAGGAATTATGTTGGAATACATTTTTTTTGCTTTTTTCGCATTATCTCAGGATTCTAAGTACATTAATGTCAAATTTAGTAAAAAAATACTTTTGGTTTTTGCAAACCTTACCAAATGTTAGTTTCCAGTAAAACTCTCAAAGATACATTTCTTCGGGCATTATTAGACATTTTGCATTTCTACTTTTGGAGTTATGCATCAAAAACTGTCATTTTGAGTGTGACTAATATGAGGCCAGTAAAACCCAATTTTTGTATTTGTGATCCTTTCCAAAATACCTGATTCTGGTAAAACTCACATAAATTCAATATTACAGGCTTTTTTAGACAAATTTCATGTTTGGTTTTGGAGTTATGACTATAAACCTTTCTTATTTAGTATGACAGTAATACTGTTGTATTGAATAAAAAAAACTAACATATGGCTTTGCAAACCTTACAAAAGATCATTGTTCTAGTACAACTAACAAAAATACATATCTCTAGGCATTATTAGATATTTTGCATGTGTTGTTTAGAAGTTATGTTTGAATACATTTTTATTGCTTTTTTCGCATTATCTCAGGATTCTAAGAACATTATAGTCATATTGAGTAAAAAACTACTTTTTGCATTTGCAAGATTTAAAAAAGCATATGTTTCGAGTGAAACTCCCAATGATGCATTATTTCAGGCATTATTAGCCATTTTTCATGTGTGGTGTAGGAGTTATGTTTAAATAACTGTCATATTGAGTGTTACAGTATACAGTCATATTGAGTAAAACCTCATTTTTGTATTTGCAAACCATAGAAAAACAACTGTATCTAGTTAAACTCACATGTTTTCAATATCACAGTAATTTTTAGACATTTTGCACGTTTGGATTAGGAATTATGTTGGAATACATTTTTATTGCTTTTTTCGCATTATCTCAGGATTCTAAGTACATTACTGCCAAATTTAGTAAAAAAATACTTTTGGTTTTTGCAAACCTTACCAAATGTTTTTTTTCCAGTAAAACTCTCAAAGATACATTTCTTCAGGCATTATTAGACATTTTGCATTTCTACTTTTGGAGTTATGTATCAAAAACTGTTATTTTGAGTGTGACCAATATGAGGCCAGTAAAACCCAATTTTTGTATTTGTGATCCTTTCCAAAATACCTGATTCTGGTAAAACTCACATAAATTCAATATTACAGGTTTTTTTAGACAAATTTCATGTTTGGTTTTGGAGTTATGACTATAAACCTTTCTTATATAGTATGACAGTAATACTGTTATATTGAATAAAAAAAACTAACATCTGTCTTTGCAAACCTTACAAAAGATCATTTTTCTAGTACAACTAACAAAAATACATATCTCTAGGCATTATTAGATATTTTGCATGTGTTGTTTAGAAGTTATGTTTGAATACATTTTTATTGCTTTTTTTGCATTATCTCAGGATTCTAAGAACATTATAGTCATATTGAGTAAAAAACTACTTTTTGCATTTGCAAGATTCAAAAAAAGCATATGTTTCGAGTGAAACTCCCAATGATGCATTATTTCAGGCAGTATTAGCCATTTTTCATGTGTGGTGTAGGAGTTATGTTTAAATAACTGTCATATTGAGTGTTACAGTATACAGTCATATTGAGTAAAACCTCCTTTTTGTATTTGCAAACCATAGAAAAACAACTGTATCTAGTTAAACTCACATGTTTTCAATATCACAGTAATTTTTAGACATTTTGCACGTTTGGATTAGGAATTATGTTGGAATACATTTTTATTGCTTTTTTCGCATTATCTCAGGATTCTAAGTACATTACTGCCAAATTTAGTAAAAAAATACTTTTGGTTTTTGCAAACCTTACCAAATGTTTTTTTTCCAGTAAAACTCTCAAAGATACATTTCTTCAGGCATTATTAGACATTTTGCATTTCTACTTTTGGAGTTATGTATCAAAAACTGTTATTTTGAGTGTGACCAATATGAGGCCAGTAAAACCCAATTTTTGTATTTGTGATCCTTTCCAAAATACCTGATTCTGGTAAAACTCACATAAATTCAATATTACAGGCTTTTTTAGACAAATTTCATGTTTGGTTTTGGAGTTATGACTATAAACCTTTCTTATATAGTATGACAGTAATACTGTTATATTGAATAAAAAAAACTAACATCTGTCTTTACAAACCTTACAAAAGATCATTTTTCTAGTACAACTAACAAAAATACATATCTCTAGGCATTATTAGATATTTTGCATGTGTTGTTTAGAAGTTATGTTTGAATACATTTTTATTGCTTTTTTTGCATTATCTCAGGATTCTAAGTACATTAATGTCAAATTTAGTAAAAAAAATACTTTTGGTTTTTGCAAACCTTACCAAATGTTTTTTTTTCCAGTAAAACTCTCAAAGATACATTTCTTCAGGCATTATTAGACATTTTGCATTTCTGCTTTTGGAGTTATGTATCAAAAACTGTCATTTTGAGTGTTACCAATATGAGGCCAGTAAAACCCAATTTTTGTATTTGTGATCCTTTCCAAAATACCTGATTCTGGTAAAACTCACATAAATTCAATATTACAGGTTTTTTTAGACAGATTTCATGTTTGGTTTTGGAGTTATGACTATAAACCTTTCTTATTTAGTATGACAGTTATACTGTTACATTGAATAAAAAAAACTAACATCTGTCTTTGCAAACCTTACAAAAGATCATTTTTCTAGTAAAACTAACAAAAATACATATCTCTAGGCATTTTTAGACATTTTGCACGTTTGGATTAGGAATTATGTTGGAATACATTTTTATTGCTTTTTTCGCATTATCTCAGGATTCTAAGTACATTAATGTCAAATTTAGTAAAAAAATACTTTTGGTTTTTGCAAACCTTACCAAATGTTTTTTTTTCCAGTAAAACTCTCAAAGATACATTTCTTCAGGCATTATTAGACATTTTGCATTTCTGCTTTTGGAGTTATGTATCAAAAACTGTCATTTTGAGTGTTACCAATATGAGGCCAGTAAAACCCAATTTTTGTATTTGTGATCCTTTCCAAAATACCTGATTCTGGTAAAACTCACATAAATTCAATATTACAGGTTTTTTTAGACAGATTTCATGTTTGGTTTTGGAGTTATGACTATAAACCTTTCTTATTTAGTATGACAGTTATACTGTTACATTGAATAAAAAAAACTAACATCTGTCTTTGCAAACCTTACAAAAGATCATTTTTCTAGTAAAACTAACAAAAATACATATCTCTAGGCATTATTAGATATTTTGCATGTGTTGTTTAGAAGTTATGTTTGAATACATTTTTATTGCTTTTTTCGCATTATCTCAGGATTCTAAGTACATTACTGCCAAATTTAGTAAAAAAATACTTTTGGTTTTTGCAAACCTTACCAAATGTTTTTTTTCCAGTAAAACTCTCAAGATACATTTTTTCAGGCATTATTAGACATTTTGCATTTCTACTTTTGGAGTTATGTATCAAAAACTGTTATTTTGAGTGTGACCAATATGAGGCCAGTAAAACCCAATTTTTGTATTTGTGATCCTTTCCAAAATACCTGATTCTGGTAAAACTCACATAAATTCAATATTACAGGTTTTTTTAGACAAATTTCATGTTTGGTTTTGGAGTTATGACTATAAACCTTTCTTATATAGTATGACAGTAATATTGTTATATTGAATAAAAAAAACTAACATCTGTCTTTGCAAACCTTACAAAAGATCATTTTTCTAGTACAACTAACAAAAATACATATCTCTAGGCATTATTAGATATTTTGCATGTGTTGTTTAGAAGTTATGTTTGAATACATTTTTATTGCTTTTTTTGCATTATCTCAGGATTCTAAGAACATTATAGTCATATTGAGTAAAAAACTACTTTTTGCATTTGCAAGATTCAAAAAAGCATATGTTTCGAGTGAAACTCCCAATGATGCATTATTTCAGGCATTATTAGCCATTTTTCATGTGTGGTGTAGGAGTTATGTTTAAATAACTGTCATATTGAGTGTTACAGTATACAGTCATATTGAGTAAAACCTCCTTTTTGTATTTGCAAACCATAGAAAAACAACTGTATCTAGTTAAACTCACATGTTTTCAATATCACAGTAATTTTTAGACATTTTGCACGTTTGGATTAGGAATTATGTTGGAATACATTTTTATTGCTTTTTTCGCATTATCTCAGGATTCTAAGTACATTACTGCCAAATTTAGTAAAAAAATACTTTTGGTTTTTGCAAACCTTACCAAATGTTTTTTTTCCAGTAAAACTCTCAAAGATACATTTCTTCAGGCATTATTAGACATTTTGCATTTCTACTTTTGGAGTCATGTATCAAAAACTGTTATTTTGAGTGTGACCAATATGAGGCCAGTAAAACCCAATTTTTGTATTTGTGATCCTTTCCAAAATACCTGATTCTGGTAAAACTCACATAAATTCAATATTACAGGCTTTTTTAGACAAATTTCATGTTTGGTTTTGGAGTTATGACTATAAACCTTTCTTATATAGTATGACAGTAATACTGTTATATTGAATAAAAAAAACTAACATCTGTCTTTACAAACCTTACAAAAGATCATTTTTCTAGTACAACTAACAAAAATACATATCTCTAGGCATTATTAGATATTTTGCATGTGTTGTTTAGAAGTTATGTTTGAATACATTTTTATTGCTTTTTTTGCATTATCTCAGGATTCTAAGTACATTAATGTCAAATTTAGTAAAAAAATACTTTTGGTTTTTGCAAACCTTACCAAATGTTTTTTTTTCCAGTAAAACTCTCAAAGATACATTTCTTCAGGCATTATTAGACATTTTGCATTTCTGCTTTTGGAGTTATGTATCAAAAACTGTCATTTTGAGTGTTACCAATATGAGGCCAGTAAAACCCAATTTTTGTATTTGTGATCCTTTCCAAAATACCTGATTCTGGTAAAACTCACATAAATTCAATATTACAGGTTTTTTTAGACAGATTTCATGTTTGGTTTTGGAGTTATGACTATAAACCTTTCTTATTTAGTATGACAGTTATACTGTTACATTGAATAAAAAAAACTAACATCTGTCTTTGCAAACCTTCCAAAAGATCATTTTTCTAGTAAAACTAACAAAAATACATATCTCTAGGCATTTTTAGACATTTTGCACGTTTGGATTAGGAATTATGTTGGAATACATTTTTATTGCTTTTTTCGCATTATCTCAGGATTCTAAGTACATTAATGTCAAATTTAGTAAAAAAATACTTTTGGTTTTTGCAAACCTTACCAAATGTTTTTTTTTCCAGTAAAACTCTCAAAGATACATTTCTTCAGGCATTATTAGACATTTTGCATTTCTGCTTTTGGAGTTATGTATCAAAAACTGTCATTTTGAGTGTTACCAATATGAGGCCAGTAAAACCCAATTTTTGTATTTGTGATCCTTTCCAAAATACCTGATTCTGGTAAAACTCACATAAATTCAATATTACAGGTTTTTTTAGACAGATTTCATGTTTGGTTTTGGAGTTATGACTATAAACCTTTCTTATTTAGTATGACAGTTATACTGTTACATTGAATAAAAAAAACTAACATCTGTCTTTGCAAACCTTACAAAAGATCATTTTTCTAGTAAAACTAACAAAAATACATATCTCTAGGCATTATTAGATATTTTGCATGTGTTGTTTAGAAGTTATGTTTGAATACATTTTTATTGCTTTTTTCGCATTATCTCAGGATTCTAAGTACATTAATGTCAAATTTAGTAAAAAAATACTTTTGGTTTTTGCAAACCTTACCAAATGTTAGTTTCCAGTAAAACTCTCAAAGATACATTTCTTCGGGCATTATTAGACATTTTGCATTTCTACTTTTGGAGTTATGCATCAAAAACTGTCATTTTGAGTGTGACTAATATGAGGCCAGTAAAACCCAATTTTTGTATTTGTGATCCTTTCCAAAATACCTGATTCTGGTAAAACTCATATAAATTCAATATTACAGGCTTTTTTAGACAAATTTCATGTTTGGTTTTGGAGTTATGACTATAAACCTTTCTTATTTAGTATGACAGTAATACTGTTGTATTGAATAAAAAAAACTAACATATGGCTTTGCAAGCCTTACAAAAGATAATTTTTCTAGTACAACTAACAAAAATACATATCTCTAGGCATTATTAGATATTTTGCATGTGTTGTTTAGAAGTTATGTTTGAATACATTTTTATTGCTTTTTTCGCATTATCTCAGGATTCTAAGAACATTATAGTCATATTGAGTAAAAAACTACTTTTTGCATTTGCAAGATTTAAAAAAGCATATGTTTCGAGTGAAACTCCCAATGATGCATTATTTCAGGCATTATTAGCCATTTTTAATGTGTGGTGTAGGAGTTATGTTTAAATAACTGTCATATTGAGTGATACAGTATACAGTCATATTGAGTAAAACCTCATTTTTGTATTTGCAAACCATAGAAAAACAACTGTATCTAGTTAAACTCACATGTTTTCAATATCACAGGCATTTTTAGACATTTTGCACGTTTGGATTAGGAATTATGTTGGAATACATTTTTATTGCTTTTTTCGCATTATCTCAGGATTCTAAGTACATTAATGTCAAATTTAGTAAAAAAATACTTTTGGTTTTTGCAAACCTTACCAAATGTTTTTTTTCCAGTAAAACTCTCAAAGATACATTTCTTCAGGCATTATTAGACATTTTGCATTTCTGCTTTTGGAGTTATGTATCAAAAACTGTCATTTTGAGTGTTACCAATATGAGGCCAGTAAAACCCAATTTTTGTATTTGTGATCCTTTCCAAAATACCTGATTCTGGTAAAACTCACATAAATTCAATATTACAGGTTTTTTTAGACAGATTTCATGTTTGGTTTTGGAGTTATGACTATAAACCTTTCTTATTTAGTATGACAGTTATACTGTTACATTGAATAAAAAAAACTAACATCTGTCTTTGCAAACCTTACAAAATATCATTTTTCTAGTACAACTAACAAAAATACATATCTCTAGGCATTATTAGATATTTTGCATGTGTTGTTTAGAAGTTATGTTTGAATACATTTTTATTGCTTTTTTCGAATTATCTCAGGATTCTAAGAACATTATAGTCATATTGAGTAAAAAACTACTTTTTGCATTTGCAAGATTTAAAAAAGCATATGTTTCGAGTGAAACTCCCAATGATGCATTATTTCAGGCATTATTAGCCATTTTTCATGTGTGGTGTAGGAGTTATGTTTAAATAACTGTCATATTGAGTGTTACAGTATACAGTCATATTGAGTAAAACCTCATTTTTGTATTTGCAAACCATAGAAAAACAACTGTATCTAGTTAAACTCACATGTTTTCAATATCACAGGCATTTTTAGACATTTTGCACGTTTGGATTAGGAATTATGTTGGAATAAATTTTTTTTGCTTTTTTCGCATTATCTCAGGATTCTAAGTACATTAATGTCAAATTTAGTAAAAAAATACTTTTTCTTTTTGCAAACCTTACCAAATGTTAGTTTCCAGTAAAACTCTCAAAGATACATTTCTTCGGGCATTATTAGACATTTTGCATTTCTACTTTTGGAGTTATGCATCAAAAACTGTCATTTTGAGTGTGACTAATATGAGGCCAGTAAAACCCAATTTTTGTATTTGTGATCCTTTCCAAAATACCTGATTCTGGTAAAACTCACATAAATTCAATATTACAGGCTTTTTTAGACAAATTTCATGTTTGGTTTTGGAGTTATGACTATAAACCTTTCTTATTTAGTATGACAGTAATACTGTTGTATTGAATAAAAAAAACTAACATATGGCTTTGCAAACCTTACAAAAGATCATTGTTCTAGTACAACTAACAAAAATACATATCTCTAGGCATTATTAGATATTTTGCATGTGTTGTTTAGAAGTTATGTTTGAATACATTTTTATTGCTTTTTTCGCATTATCTCAGGATTCTAAGAACATTATAGTCATATTGAGTAAAAAACTACTTTTTGCATTTGCAAGATTTAAAAAAGCATATGTTTCGAGTGAAACTCCCAATGATGCATTATTTCAGGCATTATTAGCCATTTTTAATGTGTGGTGTAGGAGTTATGTTTAAATAACTGTCATATTGAGTGATACAGTATACAGTCATATTGAGTAAAACCTCATTTTTGTATTTGCAAACCATAGAAAAACAACTGTATCTAGTTAAACTCACATGTTTTCAATATCACAGTAATTTTTAGACATTTTGCACGTTTGGATTAGGAATTATGTTGGAATACATTTTTATTGCTTTTTTCGCATTATCTCAGGATTCTAAGTACATTACTGCCAAATTTAAGAAAAAAAAATACTTTTGGTTTTTGCAAACCTTACCAAATGTTTTTTTTTCCAGTAAAACTCTCAAAGATACATTTCTTCAGGCATTATTAGACATTTTGCATTTCTACTTTTGGAGTTATGTATCAAAAACTGTTATTTTGAGTGTGACCAATATGAGGCCAGTAAAAACCAATTTTTGTATTTGTGATCCTTTCCAAAATACCTGATTCTGGTAAAACTCACATAAATTCAATATTACAGGCTTTTTTAGACAAATTTCATGTTTGGTTTTGGAGTTATGACTATAAACCTTTCTTATTTAGTATGACAGTAATACTGTTATATTGAATAAAAAAAACTAACATCTGTCTTTGCAAACCTTACAAAAGATCATTTTTCTAGTACAACTAACAAAAATACATATCTCTAGGCATTATTAGATATTTTGCATGTGTTGTTTAGAAGTTATGTTTGAATACATTTTTATTGCTTTTTTCGCATTATCTCAGGATTCTAAGAACATTATAGTCATATTGAGTAAAAACTACTTTTTGCATTTGCAAGATTTAAAAGAGCATATGTTTCGAGTGAAACTCCCAATGATGCATTATTTCAGGCATTATTAGCCATTTTTCATGTGTGGTGTAGGAGTTATGTTTAAATAACTGTCATATTGAGTGTTACAGTATACAGTCATATTGAGTAAAACCTCATTTTTGTATTTGCAAACCATAGAAAAACAACTGTATCTAGTTAAACTCACATGTTTTCAATATCACAGGCATTTTTAGACATTTTGCACGTTTGGATTAGGAATTATGTTGGAATACATTTTTTTTGCTTTTTTCGCATTATCTCAGGATTCTAAGTACATTAATGTCAAATTTAGTAAAAAAATACTTTTGGTTTTTGCAAACCTTACCAAATGTTAGTTTCCAGTAAAACTCTCAAAGATACATTTCTTCGGGCATTATTAGACATTTTGCATTTCTACTTTTGGAGTTATGCATCAAAAACTGTCATTTTGAGTGTGACTAATATGAGGCCAGTAAAACCCAATTTTTGTATTTGTGATCCTTTCCAAAATACCTGATTCTGGTAAAACTCACATAAATTCAATATTACAGGTTTTTTTAGACAAATTTCATGTTTGGTTTTGGAGTTATGACTATAAACCTTTCTTATTTAGTATGACAGTAATACTGTTGTATTGAATAAAAAAAACTAACATATGGCTTTGCAAACCTTACAAAAGATCATTGTTCTAGTACAACTAACAAAAATACATATCTCTAGGCATTATTAGATATTTTGCATGTGTTGTTTAGAAGTTATGTTTGAATACATTTTTATTGCTTTTTTCGCATTATCTCAGGATTCTAAGAACATTATAGTCATATTGAGTAAAAAACTACTTTTTGCATTTGCAAGATTTAAAAAAGCATATGTTTCGAGTGAAACTCCCAATGATGCATTATTTCAGGCATTATTAGCCATTTTTCATGTGTGGTGTAGGAGTTATGTTTAAATAACTGTCATATTGAGTGTTACAGTATACAGTCATATTGAGTAAAACCTCCTTTTTGTATTTGCAAACCATAGAAAAACAACTGTATCTAGTTAAACTCACATGTTTTCAATATCACAGTAATTTTTAGACATTTTGCACGTTTGGATTAGGAATTATGTTGGAATACATTTTTATTGCTTTTTTCGCATTATCTCAGGATTCTAAGTACATTACTGCCAAATTTAGTAAAAAAATACTTTTGGTTTTTGCAAACCTTACCAAATGTTTTTTTTCCAGTAAAACTCTCAAAGATACATTTCTTCAGGCATTATTAGACATTTTGCATTTCTACTTTTGGAGTTATGTATCAAAAACTGTTATTTTGAGTGTGACCAATATGAGGCCAGTAAAACCCAATTTTTGTATTTGTGATCCTTTCCAAAATACCTGATTCTGGTAAAACTCACATAAATTCAATATTACAGGCTTTTTTAGACAAATTTCATGTTTGGTTTTGGAGTTATGACTATAAACCTTTCTTATATAGTATGACAGTAATACTGTTATATTGAATAAAAAAAACTAACATCTGTCTTTACAAACCTTACAAAAGATCATTTTTCTAGTACAACTAACAAAAATACATATCTCTAGGCATTATTAGATATTTTGCATGTGTTGTTTAGAAGTTATGTTTGAATACATTTTTATTGCTTTTTTTGCATTATCTCAGGATTCTAAGTACATTAATGTCAAATTTAGTAAAAAAATACTTTTGGTTTTTGCAAACCTTACCAAATGTTTTTTTTTCCAGTAAAACTCTCAAAGATACATTTCTTCAGGCATTATTAGACATTTTGCATTTCTGCTTTTGGAGTTATGTATCAAAAACTGTCATTTTGAGTGTTACCAATATGAGGCCAGTAAAACCCAATTTTTGTATTTGTGATCCTTTCCAAAATACCTGATTCTGGTAAAACTCACATAAATTCAATATTACAGGTTTTTTTAGACAGATTTCATGTTTGGTTTTGGAGTTATGACTATAAACCTTTCTTATTTAGTATGACAGTTATACTGTTACATTGAATAAAAAAAACTAACATCTGTCTTTGCAAACCTTACAAAAGATCATTTTTCTAGTAAAACTAACAAAAATACATATCTCTAGGCATTATTAGATATTTTGCATGTGTTGTTTAGAAGTTATGTTTGAATACATTTTTATTGCTTTTTTCGCATTATCTCAGGATTCTAAGTACATTAATGTCAAATTTAGTAAAAAAATACTTTTGGTTTTTGCAAACCTTACCAAATGTTAGTTTCCAGTAAAACTCTCAAAGATACATTTCTTCGGGCATTATTAGACATTTTGCATTTCTACTTTTGGAGTTATGCATCAAAAACTGTCATTTTGAGTGTGACTAATATGAGGCCAGTAAAACCCAATTTTTGTATTTGTGATCCTTTCCAAAATACCTGATTCTGGTAAAACTCATATAAATTCAATATTACAGGCTTTTTTAGACAAATTTCATGTTTGGTTTTGGAGTTATGACTATAAACCTTTCTTATTTAGTATGACAGTAATACTGTTGTATTGAATAAAAAAAACTAACATATGGCTTTGCAAGCCTTACAAAAGATAATTTTTCTAGTACAACTAACAAAAATACATATCTCTAGGCATTATTAGATATTTTGCATGTGTTGTTTAGAAGTTATGTTTGAATACATTTTTATTGCTTTTTTCGCATTATCTCAGGATTCTAAGAACATTATAGTCATATTGAGTAAAAAACTACTTTTTGCATTTGCAAGATTTAAAAAAGCATATGTTTCGAGTGAAACTCCCAATGATGCATTATTTCAGGCATTATTAGCCATTTTTAATGTGTGGTGTAGGAGTTATGTTTAAATAACTGTCATATTGAGTGATACAGTATACAGTCATATTGAGTAAAACCTCATTTTTGTATTTGCAAACCATAGAAAAACAACTGTATCTAGTTAAACTCACATGTTTTCAATATCACAGTAATTTTTAGACATTTTGCACGTTTGGATTAGGAATTATGTTGGAATACATTTTTATTGCTTTTTTCGCATTATCTCAGGATTCTAAGTACATTACTGCCAAATTTAGAAAAAAAAATACTTTTGGTTTTTGCAAACCTTACCAAATGTTTTTTTTCCAGTAAAACTCTCAAAGATACATTTCTTCAGGCATTATTAGACATTTTGCATTTCTACTTTTGGAGTTATGTATCAAAAACTGTTATTTTGAGTGTGACCAATATGAGGCCAGTAAAAACCAATTTTTGTATTTGTGATCCTTTCCAAAATACCTGATTCTGGTAAAACTCACATAAATTCAATATTACAGGCTTTTTTAGACAAATTTCATGTTTGGTTTTGGAGTTATGACTATAAACCTTTCTTATATAGTATGACAGTAATACTGTTATATTGAATAAAAAAAAACTAACATCTGTCTTTGCAAACCTTACAAACGATCATTTTTCTAGTACAACTAACAAAAATACATATCTCTAGGCATTATTAGATATTTTGCATGTGTTGTTTAGAAGTTATGTTTGAATACATTTTTATTGCTTTTTTCGAATTATCTCAGGATTCTAAGAACATTATAGTCATATTGAGTAAAAAACTACTTTTTGCATTTGCAAGATTTAAAAAAGCATATGTTTCGAGTGAAACTCCCAATGATGCATTATTTCAGGCATTATTAGCCATTTTTCATGTGTGGTGTAGGAGTTATGTTTAAATAACTGTCATATTGAGTGTTACAGTATACAGTCATATTGAGTAAAACCTCCTTTTTGTATTTGCAAACCATAGAAAAACAACTGTATCTAGTTAAACTCACATGTTTTCAATATCACAGGCATTTTTAGACATTTTGCACGTTTGGATTAGGAATTATGTTGGAATACATTTTTATTGCTTTTTTCGCATTATCTCAGGATTCTAAGTACATTAATGTCAAATTTAGTAAAAAAATACTTTTTCTTTTTGCAAACCTTACCAAATGTTAGTTTCCAGTAAAACTCTCAAAGATACATTTCTTCGGGCATTATTAGACGTTTTGCATTTCTACTTTTGGAGTTATGCATCAAAAACTGTCATTTTGAGTGTGACTAATATGAGGCCAGTAAAACCCAATTTTTGTATTTGTGATCCTTTCCAAAATACCTGATTCTGGTAAAACTCACATAAATTCAATATTACAGGCTTTTTTAGACAAATTTCATGTTTGGTTTTGGAGTTATGACTATAAACCTTTCTTATTTAGTATGACAGTAATACTGTTATATTGAATAAACAAAACTAACAGTTGTCTTTGCAAACCTTACAAAAGATCATTTTTCTAGTACAACTAACAAAAATACATATCTCTAGGCATTATTAGATATTTTGCATGTGTTGTTTAGAAGTTATGTTTGAATACATTTTTATTGCTTTTTTCGCATTATCTCAGTATTCTAAGAACAAAATAGTCATATTGGGTAAAAAACTACTTTTTGCATTTGCAAGATTTAAAAAAGCATATGTTTCGAGTGAAACTCCCAATGATGCATGATTTCAGGCATTATTAGCCATTTTTCATGTGTGGTGTAGGAGTTATGTTTAAATAACTGTCATATTGAGTGTTACAGTATACAGTCATATTGAGTAAAACCTCCTTTTTGTATTTGCAAACCATAGAAAAACAACTGTATCTAGTTAAACTCACAAGTTTTCAATATCACAGGCATTTTTAGACATTTTGCACGTTTGGATTAGGAATTATGTTGGAATACATTTTTATTGCTTTTTTCGCATTATCTCAGGATTCTAAGTACATTAATGTCAAATTTAGTAAAAAAATACTTTTGGTTTTTGCAAACCTTACCAAATGTTAGTTTCCAGTAAAACTCCCAAAGATACATTTCTTCAGGCATTATTAGACATTTTGCATTTCTACTTTTGGAGTTATGTTTCAGAAACTGTCATTTTGAGTGTGACCAATATGAGGCCAGTAAAACCCAATTTTTGTATTTGTGATCCTTTCCAAAATACCTGATTCTGGTAAAACTCACATAAATTCAATATTGCAGGTTTTTTTAGACAGATTTCATGTTTGGTTTTGGAGTTATGACTATAAACCTTTCTTATTTAGTATGACAGTTATACTGTTACATTGAATAAAAAAAACTAACATCTGTCTTTGCAAACCTTACAAAAGATCATTTTTCTAGTACAACTAACAAAAATACATATCTCTAGGCATTATTAGATATTTTGCATGTGTTGTTTGGAAGTTATGTTTGAATACATTTTTATTGCTTTTTTCGCATTATCTCAGGATTCTAAGTACATTAATGTCAAATTTAGTAAAAAAATACTTTTGGTTTTTGCAAACCTTACCAAATGTTAGTTTCCAGTAAAACTCTCAAAGATACATTTCTTCGGGCATTATTAGACATTTTGCATTTCTACTTTTGGAGTTATGCATCAAAAACTGTCATTTTGAGTGTGACTAATATGAGGCCAGTAAAACCCAATTTTTGTATTTGTGATCCTTTCCAAAATACCTGATTCTGGTAAAACTCACATAAATTCAATATTACAGGCTTTTTTAGACAAATTTCATGTTTGGTTTTGGAGTTATGACTATAAACCTTTCTTATTTAGTATGACAGTAATACTGTTGTATTGAATAAAAAAAACTAACATATGGCTTTGCAAGCCTTACAAAAGATCATTTTTCTAGTACAACTAACAAAAATACATATCTCTAGGCATTATTAGATATTTTGCATGTGTTGTTTAGAAGTTATGTTTGAATACATTTTTATTGCTTTTTTCGCATTATCTCAGGATTCTAAGAACATTATAGTCATATTGAGTAAAAAACTACTTTTTGCATTTGCAAGATTTAAAAAAGCATATGTTTCGAGTGAAACTCCCAATGATGCATTATTTCAGGCATTATTAGCCATTTTTAATGTTTGGTGTAGGAGTTATGTTTAAATAACTGTCATATTGAGTGATACAGTATACAGTCATATTGAGTAAAACCTCATTTTTGTATTTGCAAACCATAGAAAAACAACTGTATCTAGTTAAACTCACATGTTTTCAATATCACAGTAATTTTTAGACATTTTGCACGTTTGGATTAGGAATTATGTTGGAATACATTTTTATTGCTTTTTTCGCATTATCTCAGGATTCTAAGTACATTACTGCCAAATTTAGAAAAAAAAATACTTTTGGTTTTTGCAAACCTTACCAAATGTTTTTTTTCCAGTAAAACTCTCAAAGATACATTTCTTCAGGCATTATTAGACATTTTGCATTTCTACTTTTGGAGTTATGTATCAAAAACTGTTATTTTGAGTGTGACCAATATGAGGCCAGTAAAAACCAATTTTTGTATTTGTGATCCTTTCCAAAATACCTGATTCTGGTAAAACTCACATAAATTCAATATTACAGGCTTTTTTAGACAAATTTCATGTTTGGTTTTGGAGTTATGACTATAAACCTTTCTTATATAGTATGACAGTAATACTGTTATATTGAATAAAAAAAAACTAACATCTGTCTTTGCAAACCTTACAAAAGATCATTTTTCTAGTACAACTAACAAAAATACATATCTCTAGGCATTATTAGATATTTTGCATGTGTTGTTTAGAAGTTATGTTTGAATACAATTTTATTGCTTTTTTCGCATTATCTCAGGAATCTAAGAACATTATAGTCATATTGAGTAAAAAACTACTTTTTGCATTTGCAAGATTTAAAAAAGCATATGTTTCGAGTGAAACTCCCAATCATGCATTATTTCAGGCATTATTAGCCATTTTTCATGTGTGGTGTAGGAGTTATGTTTAAATAACTGTCATATTGAGTGTTACAGTATACAGTCATATTGAGTAAAACCTCCTTTTTGTATTTGCAAACCATAGAAAAACAACTGTATCTAGTTAAACTCACAAGTTTTCAATATCACAGGCATTTTTAGACATTTTGCACGTTTGGATTAGGAATTATGTTGGAATACATTTTTATTGCTTTTTTCGCATTATCTCAGGATTCTAAGTACATTAATGTCAAATTTAGTAAAAAAATACTTTTGGTTTTTGCAAACCTTACCAAATGTTAGTTTCCAGTAAAACTCCCAAAGATACATTTCTTCAGGCATTATTAGACATTTTGCATTTCTACTTTTGGAGTTATGTTTCAGAAACTGTCATTTTGAGTGTGACCAATATGAGGCCAGTAAAACCCAATTATTGTATTTGTGATCCTTTCCAAAATACCTGATTCTGGTAAAACTCACATAAATTCAATATTACAGGTTTTTTTAGACAGATTTCATGTTTGGTTTTGGAGTTATGACTATAAACCTTTCTTATTTAGTATGACAGTTATACTGTTACATTGAATAAAAAAAACTAACATCTGTCTTTGCAAACCTTACAAAAGATCATTTTTCTAGTACAACTAACAAAAATACATATCTCTAGGCATTATTAGATATTTTGCATGTGTTGTTTAGAAGTTATGTTTGAATACATTTTTATTGCTTTTTTCGCATTATCTCAGGATTCTAAGTACATTAATGTCAAATTTAGTAAAAAAATACTTTTGGTTTTTGCAAACCTTACCAAATGTTAGTTTCCAGTAAAACTCTCAAAGATACATTTCTTCGGGCATTATTAGACATTTTGCATTTCTACTTTTGGAGTTATGCATCAAAAACTGTCATTTTGAGTGTGACTAATATGAGGCCAGTAAAACCCAATTTTTGTATTTGTGATCCTTTCCAAAATACCTGATTCTGGTAAAACTCACATAAATTCAATATTACAGGCTTTTTTAGACAAATTTCATGTTTGGTTTTGGAGTTATGACTATAAACCTTTCTTATTTAGTATGACAGTAATACTGTTGTATTGAATAAAAAAAACTAACATATGGCTTTGCAAGCCTTACAAAAGATCATTTTTCTAGTACAACTAACAAAAATACATATCTCTAGGCATTATTAGATATTTTGCATTTCTACTTTTGGAGTTATGTTTCAGAAACTGTCATTTTGAGTGTGACCAATATGAGGCCAGTAAAACCCAATTTTTGTATTTGTGATCCTTTCCAAAATACCTGATTCTGGTAAAACTCACATAAATTCAATATTACAGGCTTTTTCAGACAAATTTCATGTTTGGTTTTGGAGTTATGACTATAAACCTTTCTTATTTAGTATGACAGTAATACTGTTATATTGAATAAAAAAACTAACATCTGTCTTTGCAAACCTTACAAAAGATCATTTTTTAAGTACAACTAACAAAAATACATATCTCTAGGCATTATTAGATATTTTGCATGTGTTGTTTAGAAGTTATGTTTGAATACAATTTTATTGCGTTTTTCGCATTATCTCAGGAATCTAAGAACATTATAGTCATATTGAGTAAAAAACTACTTTTTGCATTTGCAAGATTTAAAAAAGCATATGTTTCGAGTGAAACTCCCAATGATGCATTATTTCAGGCATTATTAGCCATTTTTCATGTGTGGTGTAGGAGTTATGTTTAAATAACTGTCATATTGAGTGTTACAGTATACAGTCATATTGAGTAAAACCTCATTTTTGTATTTGCAAACCATAGAAAAACAACTGTATCTAGTTAAACTCACATGTTTTCAATATCACAGTAATTTTTAGACATTTTGCACGTTTGGATTAGGAATTATGTTGGAATACATTTTTATTGCTTTTTTCGCATTATCTCAGGATTCTAAGTACATTACTGCCAAATTTAGAAAAAAAATACTTTTGGTTTTTGCAAACCTTACCAAATGTTTTTTTCCAGTAAAACTCTCAAAGATACATTTCTTCAGGCATTATTAGACATTTTGCATTTCTACTTTTGGAGTTATGTATCAAAAACTGTTATTTTGAGTGTGACCAATATGAGGCCATTAAAACCCAATTTTTGTATTTGTGATCCTTTCCAAAATACCTGATTCTGGTAAAACTCACATAGATTCAATATTACAGGTTTTTTAGACAAATTTCATGTTTGGTTTTGGAGTTATGACTATAAACCTTTCTTATTTAGTATGACAGTTATACTGTTATATTGAATAAAAAAAACTAACATCTGTCTTTGCAAACCTTACAAAAGATCATTTTTCTAGTACAACTAACAAAAATACATATCTCTAGGCATTATTAGATATTTTGCATGTGTTGTTTAGAAGTTATGTTTGAATACATTTTTATTGCTTTTTTCGAATTATCTCAGGATTCTAAGAACATTATAGTCATATTGAGTAAAAAACTACTTTTTGCATTTGCAAGATTTAAAAAAGCATATGTTTCGAGTGAAACTCCCAATGATGCATTATTTCAGGCATTATTAGCCATTTTTCATGTGTGGTGTAGGAGTTATGTTTAAATAACTGTCATATTGAGTGTTACAGTATACAGTCATATTGAGTAAAACCTCCTTTTTGTATTTGCAAACCATAGAAAAACAACTGTATCTAGTTAAACTCACATGTTTTCAATATCACAGGCATTTTTAGACATTTTGCACGTTTGGATTAGGAATTATGTTGGAATACATTTTTATTGCTTTTTTCGCATTATCTCAGGATTCTAAGTACATTAATGTCAAATTTAGTAAAAAAATACTTTTTCTTTTTGCAAACCTTACCAAATGTTAGTTTCCAGTAAAACTCTCAAAGATACATTTCTTCGGGCATTATTAGACGTTTTGCATTTCTACTTTTGGAGTTATGCATCAAAAACTGTCATTTTGAGTGTGACTATTATGAGGCCAGTAAAACCCAATTTTTGTATTTGTGATCCTTTCCAAAATACCTGATTCTGGTAAAACTCACATAAATTCAATATTACAGGCTTTTTTAGACAAATTTCATGTTTGGTTTTGGAGTTATGACTATAAACCTTTCTTATTTAGTATGACAGTAATACTGTTATATTGAATAAACAAAACTAACAGTTGTCTTTGCAAACCTTACAAAAGATCATTTTTCTAGTACAACTAACAAAAATACATATCTCTAGGCATTATTATATATTTTGCATGTGTTGTTTAGAAGTTATGTTTGAATACATTTTTATTGCTTTTTTCGCATTATCTCAGTATTCTAAGAACATTATAGTCATATTGGGTAAAAAACTACTTTTTGCATTTGCAAGATTTAAAAAAGCATATGTTTCGAGTGAAACTCCCAATGATGCATTATTTCAGGCATTATTAGCCATTTTTCATGTGTGGTGTAGGAGTTATGTTTAAATAACTGTCATATTGAGTGTTACAGTATACAGTCATATTGAGTAAAACCTCCTTTTTGTATTTGCAAACCATAGAAAAACAACTGTATCTAGTTAAACTCACATGTTTTCAATATCACAGGCATTTTTAGACATTTTGCAGGTTTGGATTAGGAATTATGTTGGAATACATTTTTATTGCTTTTTTCGCATTATCTCAGGATTCTAAGTACATTAATGTCAAATTTAGTAAAAAAATACTTTTGGTTTTTGCAAACCTTACCAAATGTTTTTTTTCCAGTAAAACTCTCAAAGATACATTTCTTCAGGCATTATTAGACATTTTGCATTTCTACTTTTGGAGTTATGTTTCAGAAACTGTCATTTTGAGTGTGACCAATATGAGGCCAGTAAAACCCAATTTTTGTATTTGTGATCCTTTCTAAAATACCTGATTCTGGTAAAACTCACATAAATTCAATATTACAGGCTTTTTCAGACAAATTTCATGTTTGGTTTTGGAGTTATGACTATAAACCTTTCTTATTTAGTATGACAGTAATACTGTTATATTGAATAAAAAAACTAACATCTGTCTTTGCAAACCTTACAAAAGATCATTTTTCTAGTACAACTAACAAAAATACATATCTCTAGGCATTATTAGATATTTTGCATGTGTTGTTTAGAAGTTATGTTTGAATACAATTTTATTGCTTTTTTCGCATTATCTTTAGGAATCTAAGAACATTATAGTCATATTGAGTAAAAAACTACTTTTTGCATTTGCAAGATTTAAAAAAGCATATGTTTCGAGTGAAACTCCCAATGATGCATTATTTCAGGCATTATTAGCCATTTTTAATGTGTGGTGTAGGAGTTATGTTTAAATAACTGTCATATTGAGTGATACAGTATACAGTCATATTGAGTAAAACCTCATTTTTGTATTTGCAAACCATAGAAAAACAACTGTATCTAGTTAAACTCACATGTTTTCAATATCACAGTAATTTTTAGACATTTTGCACGTTTGGATTAGGAATTATGTTGGAATACATTTTTATTGCTTTTTTCGCATTATCTCAGGATTCTAAGTACATTACTGCCAAATTTAGAAAAAAAAATACTTTTGGTTTTTGCAAACCTTACCAAATGTTTTTTTTCCAGTAAAACTCTCAAAGATACATTTCTTCAGGCATTATTAGACATTTTGCATTTCTACTTTTGGAGTTATGTATCAAAAACTGTTATTTTGAGTGTGACCAATATGAGGCCAGTAAAAACCAATTTTTGTATTTGTGATCCTTTCCAAAATACCTGATTCTGGTAAAACTCACATAAATTCAATATTACAGGCTTTTTTAGACAAATTTCATGTTTGGTTTTGGAGTTATGACTATAAACCTTTCTTATATAGTATGACAGTAATACTGTTATATTGAATAAAAAAAACTAACATCTGTCTTTGCAAACCTTACAAACGATCATTTTTCTAGTACAACTAACAAAAATACATATCTCTAGGCATTATTAGATATTTTGCATGTGTTGTTTAGAAGTTATGTTTGAATACATTTTTATTGCTTTTTTCGAATTATCTCAGGATTCTAAGAACATTATAGTCATATTGAGTAAAAAACTACTTTTTGCATTTGCAAGATTTAAAAAAGCATATGTTTCGAGTGAAACTCCCAATGATGCATTATTTCAGTTATTATTAGCCATTTTTCATGTGTGGTGTAGGAGTTATGTTTAAATAACTGTCATATTGAGTGTTACAGTATACAGTCATATTGAGTAAAACCTCCTTTTTGTATTTGCAAACCATAGAAAAACAACTGTATCTAGTTAAACTCACATGTTTTCAATATCACAGGCATTTTTAGACATTTTGCAGGTTTGGATTAGGAATTATGTTGGAATACATTGTTATTGCTTTTTTCGCATTATCTCAGGATTCTAAGTACATTACTGCCAAATTTAGAAAAAAAAATACTTTTGTTTTTTGCAAACCTTACCAAATGTTTTTTTCCAGTAAAACTCTCAAAGATACATTTCTTCGGGCATTATTAGACATTTTGCATTTCTACTTTTGGAGTTATGCATCAAAAACTGTCATTTTGAGTGTGACTAATATGAGGCCAGTAAAACCCAATTTTTGTATTTGTGATCCTTTCCAAAATACCTGATTCTGGTAAAACTCACATAAATTCAATATTACAGGCTTTTTTAGACAAATTTCATGTTTGGTTTTGGAGTTATGACTATAAACCTTTCTTATTTAGTATGACAGTAATACTGTTATATTGAATAAACAAAACTAACAGTTGTCTTTGCAAACCTTACAAAAGATCATTTTTCTAGTACAACTAACAAAAATACATATCTCTAGGCATTATTAGATATTTTGCATGTGTTGTTTAGAAGTTATGTTTGAATACATTTTTATTGCTTTTTTCGCATTATCTCAGTATTCTAAGAACATTATAGTAATATTGGGTAAAAAACTACTTTTTGCATTTGCAAGATTCAAAAAAGCATATGTTTCGAGTGAAACTCCCAATGATGCATTATTTCAGGCATTATTAGCCATTTTTTATGTGTGGTGTAGTAGTTATGTTTAAATAACTGTCATATTGAGTGTTATAGTATACAGTCATATTGAGTAAAACCTCCTTTTTGTATTTGCAAACCATAGAAAAACAACTGTATCTAGTTAAACTCACATGTTTTCAATATCGCAGTAATTTTTAGACATTTTGCACGTTTGGATTAGGAATTATGTTGGAATACATTTTTATTGCTTTTTTCGCATTATCTCAGGATTCTAAGTACATTACTGCCAAATTTAGAAAAAAAATACTTTTGTTTTTTGCAAACCTTACCAAATGTTTTTTTCCAGTAAAACTCTCAAAGATACATTTCTTCAGGCATTATTAGACATTTTGCATTTCTACTTTTGGAGTTATGTATCAAAAACTGTTATTTTGAGTGTGACCAATATGAGGCCATTAAAACCCAATTTTTGTATTTGTGATCCTTTCCAAAATACCTGATTCTGGTAAAACTCACATAAATTCAATATTACAGGTTTTTTTAGACAAATTTCATGTTTGGTTTTGGAGTTATGACTATAAACCTTTCTTATTTAGTATGACAGTTATACTGTTATATTGAATAAAAAAAACTAACATCTGTCTTTGCAAACCTTACAAAAGATCATTTTTCTAGTACAACTAACAAAAATACATATCTCTAGGCATTATTAGATATTTTGCATGTGTTGTTTAGAAGTTATGTTCGAATACATTTTTATTGCTTTTTTCGAATTATCTCAGGATTCTAAGAACATTATAGTCATATTGAGTAAAAAACTAATTTTTGCATTTGCAAGATTTAAAAAAGCATATGTTTCGAGTGAAACTCCCAATGATGCATTATTTCAGGCATTATTAGCCATTTTTCATGTGTGGTGTAGGAGTTATGTTTAAATAACTGTCATATTGAGTGTTACAGTATACAGTCATATTGAGTAAAACCTCCTTTTTGTATTTGCAAACCATAGAAAAACAACTGTATCTAGTTAAACTCACATGTTTTCAATATCACAGGCATTTTTAGACATTTTGCAGGTTTGGATTAGGAATTATGTTGGAATACATTGTTATTGCTTTTTTCGCATTATCTCAGGATTCTAAGTACATTAATGTCAAATTTAGTAAAAAAATACTTTTTCTTTTTGCAAACCTTACCAAATGTTAGTTTCCAGTAAAACTCTCAAAGATACATTTCTTCGGGCATTATTAGATGTTTTGCATTTCTACTTTTGGAGTTATGCATCAAAAACTGTCATTTTGAGTGTGACTAATATGAGGCCAGTAAAACCCAATTTTTGTATTTGTGATCCTTTCCAAAATACCTGATTCTGGTAAAACTCACATAAATTCAATATTACAGGCTTTTTTAGACAAATTTCATGTTTGGTTTTGGAGTTATGACTATAAACCTTTCTTATTTAGTATGACAGTAATACTGTTATATTGAATAAAAAAAAACTAACATCTGTCTTTGCAAACCTTACAAAAGATCATTTTTCTAGTACAACTAACAAAAATACATATCTCTAGGCATTATTAGATATTTTGCATGTGTTGTTTAGAAGTTATGTTTGAATACAATTTTATTGCTTTTTTCGCATTATCTCAGGATTCTAAGAACATTATAGTCATATTGAGTAAAAAACTACTTTTTGCATTTGCAAGATTTAAAAGAGCATATGTTTCGAGTGAAACTCCCAATGATGCATTATTTCAGGCATTATTAGCCATTTTTCATGTGTGGTGTAGGAGTTATGTTTAAATAACTGTCATATTGAGTGTTAGAGTATACAGTCATATTGAGTAAAACCTCATTTTTGTATTTGCAAACCATAGAAAAACAACTGTATCTAGTTAAACTCACATGTTTTCAATATCACAGTAATTTTTAGACATTTTGCACGTTTGGATTAGGAATTATATTGGAATACATTTTTATTGCTTTTTTCGCATTATCTCAGGATTCTAAGTACATTACTGCCAAATTTAGAAAAAAAATACTTTTGGTTTTTGCAAACCTTACCAAATGTTTTTTTCCAGTAAAACTCTCAAAGATACATTTCTTCAGGCATTATTAGACATTTTGCATTTCTACTTTTGGAGTTATGTATCAAAAACTGTTATTTTGAGTGTGACCAATATGAGGCCATTAAAACCCAATTTTTGTATTTGTGATCCTTTCCAAAATACCTGATTCTGGTAAAACTCACATAGATTCAATATTACAGGTTTTTTTAGACAAATTTCATGTTTGGTTTTGGAGTTATGACTATAAACCTTTCTTATTTAGTATGACAGTTATACTGTTATATTGAATAAAAAAAACTAACATCTGTCTTTGCAAACCTTACAAAAGATCATTTTTCTAGTACAACTAACAAAAATACATATCTCTAGGCATTATTAGATATTTTGCATGTGTTGTTTAGAAGTTATGTTTGAATACATTTTTATTGCTTTTTTCGAATTATCTCAGGATTCTAAGAACATTATAGTCATATTGAGTAAAAAACTACTTTTTGCATTTGCAAGATTTAAAAAAGCATATGTTTCGAGTGAAACTCCCAATGATGCATTATTTCAGGCATTATTAGCCATTTTTCATGTGTGGTGTAGGAGTTATGTTTAAATAACTGTCATATTGAGTGTTACAGTATACAGTCATATTGAGTAAAACCTCCTTTTTGTATTTGCAAACCATAGAAAAACAACTGTATCTAGTTAAACTCACATGTTTTCAATATCACAGGCATTTTTAGACATTTTGCACGTTTGGATTAGGAATTATGTTGGAATACATTTTTATTGCTTTTTTCGCATTATCTCAGGATTCTAAGTACATTAATGTCAAATTTAGTAAAAAAATACTTTTTCTTTTTGCAAACCTTACCAAATGTTAGTTTCCAGTAAAACTCTCAAAGATACATTTCTTCGGGCATTATTAGAGGTTTTGCATTTCTACTTTTGGAGTTATGCATCAAAAACTGTCATTTTGAGTGTGACTAATATGAGGCCAGTAAAACCCAATTTTTGTATTTGTGATCCTTTCCAAAATACCTGATTCTGGTAAAACTCACATAAATTCAATATTACAGGCTTTTTTAGACAAATTTCATGTTTGGTTTTGGAGTTATGACTATAAACCTTTCTTATTTAGTATGACAGTAATACTGTTATATTGAATAAACAAAACTAACAGTTGTCTTTGCAAACCTTACAAAAGATCATTTTTCTAGTACAACTAACAAAAATACATATCTCTAGGCCTTATTAGATATTTTGCATGTGTTGTTTAGAAGTTATGTTTGAATACATTTTTATTGCTTTTTTCGCATTATCTCAGTATTCTAAGAACATTATAGTCATATTGGGTAAAAAACTACTTTTTGCATTTGCAAGATTTAAAAAAGCATATGTTTCGAGTGAAACTCCCAATGATGCATTATTTCAGGCATTATTAGCCATTTTTCATGTGTGGTGTAGGAGTTATGTTTAAATAACTGTCATATTGAGTGTTACAGTATACAGTCATATTGAGTAAAACCTCCTTTTTGTATTTGCAAACCATAGAAAAACAACTGTATCTAGTTAAACTCACATGTTTTCAATATCACAGGCATTTTTAGACATTTTGCAGGTTTGGATTAGGAATTATGTTGGAATACATTTTTATTGCTTTTTTCGCATTATCTCAGGATTCTAAGTACATTAATGTCAAATTTAGTAAAAAAATACTTTTGGTTTTTGCAAACCTTACCAAATGTTTTTTTTCCAGTAAAACTCTCAAAGATACATTTCTTCAGGCATTATTAGACATTTTGCATTTCTACTTTTGGAGTTATGTTTCAGAAACTGTCATTTTGAGTGTGACCAATATGAGGCCAGTAAAACCCAATTTTTGTATTTGTGATCCTTTCCAAAATACCTGATTCTGGTAAAACTCACATAAATTCAATATTACAGGCTTTTTCAGACAAATTTCATGTTTGGTTTTGGAGTTATGACTATAAACCTTTCTTATTTAGTATGACAGTAATACTGTTATATTGAATAAAAAAACTAACATCTGTCTTTGCAAACCTTACAAAAGATCATTTTTCTAGTACAACTAACAAAAATACATATCTCTAGGCATTATTAGATATTTTGCATGTGTTGTTTAGAAGTTATGTTTGAATACAATTTTATTGCTTTCTTCGCATTATCTTTAGGAATCTAAGAACATTATAGTCATATTGAGTAAAAAACTACTTTTTGCATTTGCAAGATTTAAAAAAGCATATGTTTCGAGTGAAACTCCCAATGATGCATTATTTCAGGCATTATTAGCCATTTTTCATGTGTGGTGTAGGAGTTATGTTTAAATAACTGTCATATTGAGTGTTACAGTATACAGTCATATTGAGTAAAACCTCCTTTTTGTATTTGCAAACCATAGAAAAACAACTGTATCTAGTTAAACTCACATGTTTTCAATATCACAGGCATTTTTAGACATTTTGCAGGTTTGGATTAGGAATTATGTTGGAATACATTTTTATTGCTTTTTTCGCATTATCTCAGGATTCTAAGTACATTACTGTCAAATTTAGTAAAAAAATACTTTTGGTTTTTGCAAACCTTACCAAATGTTTTTTTTCCAGTAAAACTCTCAAAGATACATTTCTTCAGGCATTATTAGACATTTTGCATTTCTACTTTTGGAGTTATGTATCAAAAACTGTCATTTTGAGTGTGACCAATATGAGGCCAGTAAAACCCAATTTTTGTATTTGTGATCCTTTCCAAAATACCCGATTCTGGTAAAACTCACATAAATTCAATATTACAGGCTTTTTTAGACAAATTTCATGTTTGGTTTTGGAGTTATGACTATAAACCTTTCTTATTTAGTATGACAGTAATACTGTTATATTGAATAAAAAAACTAACATCTGTCTTTGCAAACCTTACAAAAGATCATTTTTCTAGTACAACTAACAAAAATACATATCTCTAGGCATTATTAAATATTTTGCATGTGTTGTTTAGAAGTTATGTTTGAATACATTTTTATTGCTTTTTTCGCATTATCTCAGGATTCTAAGAACATTATAGTCATATTGAGTAAAAAACTACTTTTTGCATTTGCAAGATTTAAAAAAGCATATGTTTCGAGTGAAACTCCCAATGATGCATTATTTCAGGCATTATTAGCCATTTTTCATGTGTGGTGTAGGAGTTATGTTTAAATAACTGTCATATTGAGTGTTACAGTATACAGTCATATTGAGTAAAACCTCATTTTTGTATTTGCAAACCATAGAAAAACAACTGTATCTAGTTAAACTCACATGTTTTCAATATCACAGGCATTTTTAGACATTTTGCACGTTTGGATTAGGAATTATGTTGGAATACATTTTTATTGCTTTTTTCGCATTATCTCAGGATTCTAAGTACATTACTGTCAAATTTAGTAAAAAAATACTTTTGGTTTTTGCAAACCTTACCAAATGTTTTTTTTCCAGTAAAACTCTCAAAGATAAATTTCTTCAGGCATTATTAGACATTTTGCATTTCTACTTTTGGAGTTATGTATCAAAAACTGTCATTTTGAGTGTGACCAATATGAGGCCAGTAAAACCCAATTTTTGTATTTGTGATCCTTTCCAAAATACCTGACTCTGGTAAAACTCACATAAATTCAATATTACAGGTTTTTTTAGACAAATTTCATGTTTGGTTTTGGAGTTATGACTATAAACCTTTCTTATTTAGTATGACAGTAATACTGTTATATTGAATAAAAAAAACTAACATCTGTCTTTGCAAACCTTACAAAAGATCATTTTTCTAGTACAACTAACAAAAATACATATCTCTAGGCATTATTAGATATTTTGCATGTGTTGTTTAGAAGTTATGTTTGAATACATTTTTATTGCTTTTTTCGCATTATCTCAGGATTCTAAGAACATTATAGTCATATTGAGTAAAAAACTACTTTTTGCATTTGCAAGATTTAAAAAAGCATATGTTTCGAGTGAAACTCCCAATGATGCATTATTTCAGGCATTATTAGCCATTTTTCATGTGTGGTGTAGGAGTTATGTTTAAATAACTGTCATATTGAGTGTTACAGTATACAGTCATATTGAGTAAAACCTCCTTTTTGTATTTGCAAACCATAGAAAAACAACTGTATCTAGTTAAACTCACATGTTTTCAATATCACAGGCATTTTTAGACATTTTGCAGGTTTGGATTAAGAATTATGTTGGAATACATTTTTATTGCTTTTTTCGCATTATCTCAGGATTCTAAGTACATTAATGTCAAATTTAGTAAAAAAATACTTTTGGTTTTTGCAAACCTTACCAAATGTTAGTTTCCAGTAAAACTCTCAAAGATACATTTTTTCAGGCATTATTAGACATTTTGCATTTCTACTTTTGGAGTTATGTTTCAGAAACTGTCATTTTGAGTGTGACCAATATGAGGCCAGTAAAACCCAATTTTTGTATTTGTGATCCTTTCCAAAATACCTGATTATGGTAAAACTCACATAAATTCAATATTACAGGCTTTTTTAGACAATTTTCATGTTTGGTTTTGGAGTTATGACTATAAACCTTTCTTATTTAGTATGACAGTAATACTGTTATATTGAATAAAAAAAACTAACATCTGTCTTTGCAAACCTTACAAAAGATCATTTTTCTAGTACAACTAACAAAAATACATATCTCTAGGCATTATTAGATATTTTGCATGTGTTGTTTAGAAGTTATGTTTGAATACATTTTTATTGCTTTTTTCGCATTATCTCAGGATTCTAAGAACATTATAGTCATATTGAGTAAAAAACTACTTTTTGCATTTGCAAGATTCAAAAAAGCATATGTTTCGAGTGAAACTCCCAATGATGCATTATTTCAGGCATTATTAGCCATTTTTTATGTGTGGTGTAGTAGTTATGTTTAAATAACTGTCATATTGAGTGTTATAGTATACAGTCATATTGAGTAAAACCTCATTTTTGTATTTGCAAACCATAGAAAAACAACTGTATCTAGTTAAACTCACATGTTTTCAATATCACAGTAATTTTTAGACATTTTGCACGTTTGGATTAGGAATTATGTTGGAATACATTTTTATTGCTTTTTTCGCATTATCTCAGGATTCTAAGTACATTACTGCCAAATTTAGAAAAAAAATACTTTTGTTTTTTGCAAACCTTACCAAATGTTTTTTTCCAGTAAAACTCTCAAAGATACATTTCTTCAGGCATTATTAGACATTTTGCATTTCTACTTTTGGAGTTATGTATCAAAAACTGTTATTTTGAGTGTGACCAATATGAGGCCATTAAAACCCAATTTTTGTATTTGTGATCCTTTCCAAAATACCTGATTTTGGTAAAACTCACATAGATTCAATATTACAGGTTTTTTTAGACAAATTTCATGTTTGGTTTTGGAGTTATGACTATAAACCTTTCTTATTTAGTATGACAGTTATACTGTTATATTGAATAAAAAAAACTAACATCTGTCTTTGCAAACCTTACAAAAGATCATTTTTCTAGTACAACTAACAAAAATACATATCTCTAGGCATTATTAGATATTTTGCATGTGTTGTTTAGAAGTTATGTTTGAATACATTTTTATTGCTTTTTTCGAATTATCTCAGGATTCTAAGAACATTATAGTCATATTGAGTAAAAAAGTACTTTTTGCATTTGCAAGATTTAAAAAAGCATATGTTTCGAGTGAAACTCCCAATGATGCATTATTTCAGGCATTATTAGCCATTTTTCATGTGTGGTGTAGGAGTTATGTTTAAATAACTGTCATATTGAGTGTTACAGTATACAGTCATATTGAGTAAAACCTCATTTTTGTATTTGCAAACCATAGAAAAACAACTGTATCTAGTTAAACTCACATGTTTTCAATATCACAGGCATTTTTAGACATTTTGCACGTTTGGATTAGGAATTATGTTGGAATACATTTTTATTGCTTTTTTCGCATTATCTCAGGATTCTAAGTACATTAATGTCAAATTTAGTAAAAAAATACTTTTGGTTTTTGCAAACCTTACCAAATGTTAGTTTCCAGTAAAACTCTCAAAGATACATTTCTTCAGGCATTATTAGACATTTTGCATTTCTACTTTTGGAGTTATGTTTCAGAAACTGTCATTTTGAGTGTGACCAATATGAGGCCAGTAAAACCCAATTTTTGTATTTGTGATCCTTTCCAAAATACCTGATTCTGGTAAAACTCACATAAATTCAATATTACAGGCTTTTTTAGACAATTTTCATGTTTGGTTTTGGAGTTATGACTATAAACTTTTCTTATTTAGTATGACAGTAATACTGTTATATTGAATAAAAAAAAACTAACATCTGTCTTTGCAAACCTTACAAAAGATCATTTTTCTAGTACAACTAACAAAAATACATATCTCTAGGCATTATTAGATATTTTGCATGTGTTGTTTAGAAGTTATGTTTGAATACAATTTTATTGCTTTTTTCGCATTATCTTTAGGAATCTAAGAACATTATAGTCATATTGAGTAAAAAACTACTTTTTGCATTTGCAAGATTCAAAAAAGCATATGTTTCGAGTGAAACTCCCAATGATGCATTATTTCAGGCATTATTAGCCATTTTTCATGTGTGGTGTAGGAGTTATGTTTAAATAACTGTCATATTGAGTGTTACAGTATACAGTCATATTGAGTAAAACCTCATTTTTGTATTTGCAAACCATAGAAAAACAACTGTATCTAGTTAAACTCACATGTTTTCAATATCACAGGCATTTTTAGACATTTTGCACGTTTGGATTAGGAATTATGTTGGAATACATTTTTATTGCTTTTTTCGCATTATCTCAGGATTCTAAGTACATTAATGTCAAATTTAGTAAAAAAATACTTTTGGTTTTTGCAAACCTTACCAAATGTTTTTTTTCCAGTAAAACTCTCAAAGATACATTTCTTCAGGCATTATTAGACATTTTGCATTTCTGCTTTTGGAGTTATGTATCAAAAACTGTCATTTTGAGTGTTACCAATATGAGGCCAGTAAAACCCAATTTTTGTATTTGTGATCCTTTCCAAAATACCTGATTCTGGTAAAACTCACATAAATTCAATATTACAGGTTTTTTTAGACAGATTTCATGTTTGGTTTTGGAGTTATGACTATAAACCTTTCTTATTTAGTATGACAGTTATACTGTTACATTGAATAAAAAAAACTAACATCTGTCTTTGCAAACCTTACAAAAGATCATTTTTCTAGTACAACTAACAAAAATACATATCTCTAGGCATTATTAGATATTTTGCATGTGTTGTTTAGAAGTTATGTTTGAATACATTTTTATTGCTTTTTTCGAATTATCTCAGGATTCTAAGAACATTATAGTCATATTGAGTAAAAAACTACTTTTTGCATTTGCAAGATTTAAAAAAGCATATGTTTCGAGTGAAACTCCCAATGATGCATTATTTCAGGCATTATTAGCCATTTTTCATGTGTGGTGTAGGAGTTATGTTTAAATAACTGTCATATTGAGTGTTACAGTATACAGTCATATTGAGTAAAACCTCATTTTTGTATTTGCAAACCATAGAAAAACAACTGTATCTAGTTAAACTCACATGTTTTCAATATCACAGGCATTTTTAGACATTTTGCACGTTTGGATTAGGAATTATGTTGGAATACATTTTTTTTGCTTTTTTCGCATTATCTCAGGATTCTAAGTACATTAATGTCAAATTTAGTAAAAAAATACTTTTGGTTTTTGCAAACCTTACCAAATGTTAGTTTCCAGTAAAACTCTCAAAGATACATTTCTTCGGGCATTATTAGACATTTTGCATTTCTACTTTTGGAGTTATGCATCAAAAACTGTCATTTTGAGTGTGACTAATATGAGGCCAGTAAAACCCAATTTTTGTATTTGTGATCCTTTCCAAAATACCTGATTCTGGTAAAACTCACATAAATTCAATATTACACGCTTTTTTAGACAAATTTCATGTTTGGTTTTGGAGTTATGACTATAAACCTATCTTATTTAGTATGACAGTAATACTGTTGTATTGAATAAAAAAAACTAACATATGGCTTTGCAAACCTTACAAAAGATCATTGTTCTAGTACAACTAACAAAAATACATATCTCTAGGCATTATTAGATATTTTGCATGTGTTGTTTAGAAGTTATGTTTGAATACATTTTTATTGCTTTTTTCGCATTATCTCAGGATTCTAAGAACATTATAGTCATATTGAGTAAAAAACTACTTTTTGCATTTGCAAGATTTAAAAAAGCATATGTTTCGAGTGAAACTCCCAATGATGCATTATTTCAGGCATTATTAGCCATTTTTAATGTGTGGTGTAGGAGTTATGTTTAAATAACTGTCATATTGAGTGATACAGTATACAGTCATATTGAGTAAAACCTCATTTTTGTATTTGCAAACCATAGAAAAACAACTGTATCTAGTTAAACTCACATGTTTTCAATATCACAGTAATTTTTAGACATTTTGCACGTTTGGATTAGGAATTATGTTGGAATACATTTTTATTGCTTTTTTCGCATTATCTCAGGATTCTAAGTACATTACTGCCAAATTTAGAAAAAAAAATACTTTTTGTTTTTGCAAACCTTACCAAATGTTTTTTTTCCAGTAAAACTCTCAAAGATACATTTCTTCAGGCATTATTAGACATTTTGCATTTCTACTTTTGGAGTTATGTATCAAAAACTGTTATTTTGAGTGTGACCAATATGAGGCCAGTAAAAACCAATTTTTGTATTTGTGATCCTTTCCAAAATACCTGATTCTGGTAAAACTCACATAAATTCAATATTACAGGCTTTTTTAGACAAATTTCATGTTTGGTTTTGGAGTTATGACTATAAACCTTTCTTATTTAGTATGACAGTAATACTGTTATATTGAATAAAAAAAAACTAACATCTGTCTTTGCAAACCTTACAAAAGATCATTTTTCTAGTACAACTAACAAAAATACATATCTCTAGGCATTATTAGATATTTTGCATGTGTTGTTTAGAAGTTATGTTTGAATACATTTTTATTGCTTTTTTCGCATTATCTCAGGATTCTAAGAACATTATAGTCATATTGAGTAAAAAACTACTTTTTGCATTTGCAAGATTTAAAAGAGCATATGTTTCGAGTGAAACTCCCAATGATGCATTATTTCAGGCATTATTAGCCATTTTTCATGTGTGGTGTAGGAGTTATGTTTAAATAACTGTCATATTGAGTGTTACAGTATACAGTCATATTGAGTAAAACCTCATTTTTGTATTTGCAAACCATAGAAAAACAACTGTATCTAGTTAAACTCACATGTTTTCAATATCACAGTAATTTTTAGACATTTTGCACGTTTGGATTAGGAATTATGTTGGAATACATTTTTATTGCTTTTTTCGCATTATCTCAGGATTCTAAGTACATTACTGCCAAATTTAGTAAAAAAATACTTTTGGTTTTTGCAAACCTTACCAAATGTTTTTTTTCCAGTAAAACTCTCAAAGATACATTTCTTCAGGCATTATTAGACATTTTGCATTTCTACTTTTGGAGTTATGTATCAAAAACTGTTATTTTGAGTGTGACCAATATGAGGCCAGTAAAACCCAATTTTTGTATTTGTGATCCTTTCCAAAATACCTGATTCTGGTAAAACTCACATAAATTCAATATTACAGGTTTTTTTAGACAAATTTCATGTTTGGTTTTGGAGTTATGACTATAAACCTTTCTTATATAGTATGACAGTAATACTGTTATATTGAATAAAAAAAACTAACATCTGTCTTTGCAAACCTTACAAAAGATCATTTTTCTAGTACAACTAACAAAAATACATATCTCTAGGCATTATTAGATATTTTGCATGTGTTGTTTAGAAGTTATGTTTGAATACATTTTTATTGCTTTTTTTGCATTATCTCAGGATTCTAAGAACATTATAGTCATATTGAGTAAAAAACTACTTTTTGCATTTGCAAGATTCAAAAAAGCATATGTTTCGAGTGAAACTCCCAATGATGCATTATTTCAGGCATTATTAGCCATTTTTCATGTGTGGTGTAGGAGTTATGTTTAAATAACTGTCATATTGAGTGTTACAGTATACAGTCATATTGAGTAAAACCTCCTTTTTGTATTTGCAAACCATAGAAAAACAACTGTATCTAGTTAAACTCACATGTTTTCAATATCACAGTAATTTTTAGACATTTTGCACGTTTGGATTAGGAATTATGTTGGAATACATTTTTATTGCTTTTTTCGCATTATCTCAGGATTCTAAGTACATTACTGCCAAATTTAGTAAAAAAATACTTTTGGTTTTTGCAAACCTTACCAAATGTTTTTTTTCCAGTAAAACTCTCAAAGATACATTTCTTCAGGCATTATTAGACATTTTGCATTTCTACTTTTGGAGTTATGTATCAAAAACTGTTATTTTGAGTGTGACCAATATGAGGCCAGTAAAACCCAATTTTTGTATTTGTGATCCTTTCCAAAATACCTGATTCTGGTAAAACTCACATAAATTCAATATTACAGGCTTTTTTAGACAAATTTCATGTTTGGTTTTGGAGTTATGACTATAAACCTTTCTTATATAGTATGCCAGTAATACTGTTATATTGAATAAAAAAAAACTAACATCTGTCTTTGCAAACCTTACAAAAGATCATTTTTCTAGTACAACTAACAAAAATACATATCTCTAGGCATTATTAGATATTTTGCATGTGTTGTTTAGAAGTTATGTTTGAATACATTTTTATTGCTTTTTTCGCATTATCTCAGGATTCTAAGAACATTATAGTCATATTGAGTAAAAAACTACTTTTTGCATTTGCAAGATTTAAAAGAGCATATGTTTCGAGTGAAACTCCCAATGATGCATTATTTCAGGCATTATTAGCCATTTTTCATGTGTGGTGTAGGAGTTATGTTTAAATAACTGTCATATTGAGTGTTACAGTATACAGTCATATTGAGTAAAACCTCATTTTTGTATTTGCAAACCATAGAAAAACAACTGTATCTAGTTAAACTCACATGTTTTCAATATCACAGTAATTTTTAGACATTTTGCACGTTTGGATTAGGAATTATGTTGGAATACATTTTTATTGCTTTTTTCGCATTATCTCAGGATTCTAAGTACATTACTGCCAAATTTAGTAAAAAAATACTTTTGGTTTTTGCAAACCTTACCAAATGTTTTTTTTCCAGTAAAACTCTCAAAGATACATTTCTTCAGGCATTATTAGACATTTTGCATTTCTACTTTTGGAGTTATGTATCAAAAACTGTTATTTTGAGTGTGACCAATATGAGGCCAGTAAAACCCAATTTTTGTATTTGTGATCCTTTCCAAAATACCTGATTCTGGTAAAACTCACATAAATTCAATATTACAGGTTTTTTTAGACAAATTTCATGTTTGGTTTTGGAGTTATGACTATAAACCTTTCTTATATAGTATGACAGTAATACTGTTATATTGAATAAAAAAAACTAACATCTGTCTTTGCAAACCTTACAAAAGATCATTTTTCTAGTACAACTAACAAAAATACATATCTCTAGGCATTATTAGATATTTTGCATGTGTTGTTTAGAAGTTATGTTTGAATACATTTTTATTGCTTTTTTTGCATTATCTCAGGATTCTAAGAACATTATAGTCATATTGAGTAAAAAACTACTTTTTGCATTTGCAAGATTCAAAAAAGCATATGTTTCGAGTGAAACTCCCAATGATGCATTATTTCAGGCATTATTAGCCATTTTTCATGTGTGGTGTAGGAGTTATGTTTAAATAACTGTCATATTGAGTGTTACAGTATACAGTCATATTGAGTAAAACCTCATTTTTGTATTTGCAAACCATAGAAAAACAACTGTATCTAGTTAAACTCACATGTTTTCAATATCACAGGCATTTTTAGACATTTTGCACGTTTGGATTAGGAATTATGTTGGAATACATTTTTATTGCTTTTTTCGCATTATCTCAGGATTCTAAGTACATTAATGTCAAATTTAGTAAAAAAATACTTTTGGTTTTTGCAAACCTTACCAAATGTTTTTTTTCCAGTAAAACTCTCAAAGATACATTTCTTCAGGCATTATTAGACATTTTGCATTTCTGCTTTTGGAGTTATGTATCAAAAACTGTCATTTTGAGTGTTACCAATATGAGGCCAGTAAAACCCAATTTTTGTATTTGTGATCCTTTCCAAAATACCTGATTCTGGTAAAACTCACATAAATTCAATATTACAGGTTTTTTTTAGACAGATTTCATGTTTGGTTTTGGAGTTATGACTATAAACCTTTCTTATTTAGTATGACAGTTATACTGTTACATTGAATAAAAAAAACTAACATCTGTCTTTGCAAACCTTACAAAAGATCATTTTTCTAGTACAACTAACAAAAATACATATCTCTAGGCATTATTAGATATTTTGCATGTGTTGTTTAGAAGTTATGTTTGAATACATTTTTATTGCTTTTTTCGCATTATCTCAGGATTCTAAGTACATTAATGTCAAATTTAGTAAAAAAATACTTTTGGTTTTTGCAAACCTTACCAAATGTTAGTTTCCAGTAAAACTCTCAAAGATACATTTCTTCGGGCATTATTAGACATTTTGCATTTCTACTTTTGGAGTTATGCATCAAAAACTGTCATTTTGAGTGTGACTAATATAGGCCAGTAAAACCCAATTTTTGTATTTGTGATCCTTTCCAAAATACCTGATTCTGGTAAAACTCACATAAATTCAATATTACAGGCTTTTTTAGACAAATTTCATGTTTGGTTTTGGAGTTATGACTATAAACCTTTCTTATATAGTATGACAGTAATACTGTTATATTGAATAAAAAAAAACTAACATCTGTCTTTGCAAACCTTACAAACGATCATTTTTCTAGTACAACTAACAAAAATACATATCTCTAGGCATTATTAGATATTTTGCATGTGTTGTTTAGAAGTTATGTTTGAATACATTTTTATTGCTTTTTTCGCATTATCTCAGGATTCTAAGAACATTATAGTCATATTGAGTAAAAAACTACTTTTTGCATTTGCAAGATTCAAAAAAGCATATGTTTCGAGTGAAACTCCCAATGATGCATTATTTCAGGCATTATTAGCCATTTTTTATGTGTGGTGTAGTAGTTATGTTTAAATAACTGTCATATTGAGTGTTATAGTATACAGTCATATTGAGTAAAACCTCATTTTTGTATTTGCAAACCATAGAAAAACAACTGTATCTAGTTAAACTCACATGTTTTCAATATCACAGTAATTTTTAGACATTTTGCACGTTTGGATTAGGAATTATGTTGGAATACATTTTTATTGCTTTTTTCGCATTATCTCAGGATTCTAAGTACATTACTGCCAAATTTAGAAAAAAAATACTTTTGTTTTTTGCAAACCTTACCAAATGTTTTTTTCCAGTAAAACTCTCAAAGATACATTTCTTCAGGCATTATTAGACATTTTGCATTTCTACTTTTGGAGTTATGTATCAAAAACTGTTATTTTGAGTGTGACCAATATGAGGCCATTAAAACCCAATTTTTGTATTTGTGATCCTTTCCAAAATACCTGATTTTGGTAAAACTCACATAGATTCAATATTACAGGTTTTTTTAGACAAATTTCATGTTTGGTTTTGGAGTTATGACTATAAACCTTTCTTATTTAGTATGACAGTTATACTGTTATATTGAATAAAAAAAACTAACATCTGTCTTTGCAAACCTTACAAAAGATCATTTTTCTAGTACAACTAACAAAAATACATATCTCTAGGCATTATTAGATATTTTGCATGTGTTGTTTAGAAGTTATGTTTGAATACATTTTTATTGCTTTTTTCGAATTATCTCAGGATTCTAAGAACATTATAGTCATATTGAGTAAAAAAGTACTTTTTGCATTTGCAAGATTTAAAAAAGCATATGTTTCGAGTGAAACTCCCAATGATGCATTATTTCAGGCATTATTAGCCATTTTTCATGTGTGGTGTAGGAGTTATGTTTAAATAACTGTCATATTGAGTGTTACAGTATACAGTCATATTGAGTAAAACCTCCTTTTTGTATTTGCAAACCATAGAAAAACAACTGTATCTAGTTAAACTCACATGTTTTCAATATCACAGGCATTTTTAGACATTTTGCACGTTTGGATTAGGAATTATGTTGGAATACATTTTTATTGCTTTTTTCGCATTATCTCAGGATTCTAAGTACATTAATGTCAAATTTAGTAAAAAAATACTTTTGGTTTTTGCAAACCTTACCAAATGTTAGTTTCCAGTAAAACTCTCAAAGATACATTTCTTCAGGCATTATTAGACATTTTGCATTTCTACTTTTGGAGTTATGTTTCAGAAACTGTCCTTTTGAGTGTGACCAATATGAGGCCAGTAAAACCCAATTTTTGTATTTGTGATCCTTTCCAAAATACCTGATTCTGGTAAAACTCACATAAATTCAATATTACAGGCTTTTTTAGACAATTTTCATGTTTGGTTTTGGAGTTATGACTATAAACTTTTCTTATTTAGTATGACAGTAATACTGTTATATTGAATAAAAAAAAACTAACATCTGTCTTTGCAAACCTTACAAAAGATCATTTTTCTAGTACAACTAACAAAAATACATATCTCTAGGCATTATTAGATATTTTGCATGTGTTGTTTAGAAGTTATGTTTGAATACAATTTTATTGCTTTTTTCGCATTATCTTTAGGAATCTAAGAACATTATAGTCATATTGAGTAAAAAACTACTTTTTGCATTTGCAAGATTCAAAAAAGCATATGTTTCGAGTGAAACTCCCAATGATGCATTATTTCAGGCATTATTAGCCATTTTTCATGTGTGGTGTAGGAGTTATGTTTAAATAACTGTCATATTGAGTGTTACAGTATACAGTCATATTGAGTAAAACCTCATTTTTGTATTTGCAAACCATAGAAAAACAACTGTATCTAGTTAAACTCACATGTTTTCAATATCACAGGCATTTTTAGACATTTTGCACGTTTGGATTAGGAATTATGTTGGAATACATTTTTATTGCTTTTTTCGCATTATCTCAGGATTCTAAGTACATTAATGTCAAATTTAGTAAAAAAATACTTTTGGTTTTTGCAAACCTTACCAAATGTTTTTTTTCCAGTAAAACTCTCAAAGATACATTTCTTCAGGCATTATTAGACATTTTGCATTTCTGCTTTTGGAGTTATGTATCAAAAACTGTCATTTTGAGTGTTACCAATATGAGGCCAGTAAAACCCAATTTTTGTATTTGTGATCCTTTCCAAAATACCTGATTCTGGTAAAACTCACATAAATTCAATAATACAGGTTTTTTTAGACAGATTTCATGTTTGGTTTTGGAGTTATGACTATAAACCTTTCTTATTTAGTATGACAGTTATACTGTTACATTGAATAAAAAAAACTAACATCTGTCTTTGCAAACCTTACAAAAGATCATTTTTCTAGTACAACTAACAAAAATACATATCTCTAGGCATTATTAGATATTTTGCATGTGTTGTTTAGAAGTTATGTTTGAATACATTTTTATTGCTTTTTTCGAATTATCTCAGGATTCTAAGAACATTATAGTCATATTGAGTAAAAAACTACTTTTTGCATTTGCAAGATTTAAAAAAGCATATGTTTCGAGTGAAACTCCCAATGATGCATTATTTCAGGCATTATTAGCCATTTTTCATGTGTGGTGTAGGAGTTATGTTTAAATAACTGTCATATTGAGTGTTACAGTATACAGTCATATTGAGTAAAACCTCATTTTTGTATTTGCAAACCATAGAAAAACAACTGTATCTAGTTAAACTCACATGTTTTCAATATCACAGGCATTTTTAGACATTTTGCACGTTTGGATTAGGAATTATGTTGGAATACATTTTTTTTGCTTTTTTCGCATTATCTCAGGATTCTAAGTACATTAATGTCAAATTTAGTAAAAAAATACTTTTGGTTTTTGCAAACCTTACCAAATGTTAGTTTCCAGTAAAACTCTCAAAGATACATTTCTTCGGGCATTATTAGACATTTTGCATTTCTACTTTTGGAGTTATGCATCAAAAACTGTCATTTTGAGTGTGACTAATATGAGGCCAGTAAAACCCAATTTTTGTATTTGTGATCCTTTCCAAAATACCTGATTCTGGTAAAACTCACATAAATTCAATATTACACGCTTTTTTAGACAAATTTCATGTTTGGTTTTGGAGTTATGACTATAAACCTATCTTATTTAGTATGACAGTAATACTGTTGTATTGAATAAAAAAAACTAACATATGGCTTTGCAAACCTTACAAAAGATCATTGTTCTAGTACAACTAACAAAAATACATATCTCTAGGCATTATTAGATATTTTGCATGTGTTGTTTAGAAGTTATGTTTGAATACATTTTTATTGCTTTTTTCGCATTATCTCAGGATTCTAAGAACATTATAGTCATATTGAGTAAAAAACTACTTTTTGCATTTGCAAGATTTAAAAAAGCATATGTTTCGAGTGAAACTCCCAATGATGCATTATTTCAGGCATTATTAGCCATTTTTAATGTGTGGTGTAGGAGTTATGTTTAAATAACTGTCATATTGAGTGATACAGTATACAGTCATATTGAGTAAAACCTCATTTTTGTATTTGCAAACCATAGAAAAACAACTGTATCTAGTTAAACTCACATGTTTTCAATATCACAGTAATTTTTAGACATTTTGCACGTTTGGATTAGGAATTATGTTGGAATACATTTTTATTGCTTTTTTCGCATTATCTCAGGATTCTAAGTACATTACTGCCAAATTTAGAAAAAAAAATACTTTTTGTTTTTGCAAACCTTACCAAATGTTTTTTTTCCAGTAAAACTCTCAAAGATACATTTCTTCAGGCATTATTAGACATTTTGCATTTCTACTTTTGGAGTTATGTATCAAAAACTGTTATTTTGAGTGTGACCAATATGAGGCCAGTAAAAACCAATTTTTGTATTTGTGATCCTTTCCAAAATACCTGATTCTGGTAAAACTCACATAAATTCAATATTACAGGCTTTTTTAGACAAATTTCATGTTTGGTTTTGGAGTTATGACTATAAACCTTTCTTATTTAGTATGACAGTAATACTGTTATATTGAATAAAAAAAAACTAACATCTGTCTTTGCAAACCTTACAAAAGATCATTTTTCTAGTACAACTAACAAAAATACATATCTCTAGGCATTATTAGATATTTTGCATGTGTTGTTTAGAAGTTATGTTTGAATACATTTTTATTGCTTTTTTCGCATTATCTCAGGATTCTAAGAACATTATAGTCATATTGAGTAAAAAACTACTTTTTGCATTTGCAAGATTTAAAAGAGCATATGTTTCGAGCGAAACTCCCAATGATGCATTATTTCAGGCATTATTAGCCATTTTTCATGTGTGGTGTAGGAGTTATGTTTAAATAACTGTCATATTGAGTGTTACAGTATACAGTCATATTGAGTAAAACCTCATTTTTGTATTTGCAAACCATAGAAAAACAACTGTATCTAGTTAAACTCACATGTTTTCAATATCACAGTAATTTTTAGACATTTTGCACGTTTGGATTAGGAATTATGTTGGAATACATTTTTATTGCTTTTTTCGCATTATCTCAGGATTCTAAGTACATTACTGCCAAATTTAGTAAAAAAATACTTTTGGTTTTTGCAAACCTTACCAAATGTTTTTTTTCCAGTAAAACTCTCAAAGATACATTTCTTCAGGCATTATTAGACATTTTGCATTTCTACTTTTGGAGTTATGTATCAAAAACTGTTATTTTGAGTGTGACCAATATGAGGCCAGTAAAACCCAATTTTTGTATTTGTGATCCTTTCCAAAATACCTGATTCTGGTAAAACTCACATAAATTCAATATTACAGGTTTTTTTAGACAAATTTCATGTTTGGTTTTGGAGTTATGACTATAAACCTTTCTTATATAGTATGACAGTAATACTGTTATATTGAATAAAAAAAACTAACATCTGTCTTTGCAAACCTTACAAAAGATCATTTTTCTAGTACAACTAACAAAAATACATATCTCTAGGCATTATTAGATATTTTGCATGTGTTGTTTAGAAGTTATGTTTGAATACATTTTTATTGCTTTTTTTGCATTATCTCAGGATTCTAAGAACATTATAGTCATATTGAGTGAAAAACTACTTTTTGCATTTGCAAGATTCAAAAAAGCATATGTTTCGAGTGAAACTCCCAATGATGCATTATTTCAGGCATTATTAGCCATTTTTCATGTGTGGTGTAGGAGTTATGTTTAAATAACTGTCATATTGAGTGTTACAGTATACAGTCATATTGAGTAAAACCTCCTTTTTGTATTTGCAAACCATAGAAAAACAACTGTATCTAGTTAAACTCACATGTTTTCAATATCACAGTAATTTTTAGACATTTTGCACGTTTGGATTAGGAATTATGTTGGAATACATTTTTATTGCTTTTTTCGCATTATCTCAGGATTCTAAGTACATTACTGCCAAATTTAGTAAAAAAATACTTTTGGTTTTTGCAAACCTTACCAAATGTTTTTTTTCCAGTAAAACTCTCAAAGATACATTTCTTCAGGCATTATTAGACATTTTGCATTTCTACTTTTGGAGTTATGTATCAAAAACTGTTATTTTGAGTGTGACCAATATGAGGCCAGTAAAACCCAATTTTTGTATTTGTGATCCTTTCCAAAATACCTGATTCTGGTAAAACTCACATAAATTCAATATTACAGGCTTTTTTAGACAAATTTCATGTTTGGTTTTGGAGTTATGACTATAAACCTTTCTTATATAGTATGACAGTAATACTGTTATATTGAATAAAAAAAAACTAACATCTGTCTTTGCAAACCTTACAAAAGATCATTTTTCTAGTACAACTAACAAAAATACATATCTCTAGGCATTATTAGATATTTTGCATGTGTTGTTTAGAAGTTATGTTTGAATACATTTTTATTGCTTTTTTCGCATTATCTCAGGATTCTAAGAACATTATAGTCATATTGAGTAAAAAACTACTTTTTGCATTTGCAAGATTTAAAAGAGCATATGTTTCGAGTGAAACTCCCAATGATGCATTATTTCAGGCATTATTAGCCATTTTTCATGTGTGGTGTAGGAGTTATGTTTAAATAACTGTCATATTGAGTGTTACAGTATACAGTCATATTGAGTAAAACCTCATTTTTGTATTTGCAAACCATAGAAAAACAACTGTATCTAGTTAAACTCACATGTTTTCAATATCACAGTAATTTTTAGACATTTTGCACGTTTGGATTAGGAATTATGTTGGAATACATTTTTATTGCTTTTTTCGCATTATCTCAGGATTCTAAGTACATTACTGCCAAATTTAGTAAAAAAATACTTTTGGTTTTTGCAAACCTTACCAAATGTTTTTTTTCCAGTAAAACTCTCAAAGATACATTTCTTCAGGCATTATTAGACATTTTGCATTTCTACTTTTGGAGTTATGTATCAAAAACTGTTATTTTGAGTGTGACCAATATGAGGCCAGTAAAACCCAATTTTTGTATTTGTGATCCTTTCCAAAATACCTGATTCTGGTAAAACTCACATAAATTCAATATTACAGGTTTTTTTAGACAAATTTCATGTTTGGTTTTGGAGTTATGACTATAAACCTTTCTTATATAGTATGACAGTAATACTGTTATATTGAATAAAAAAAACTAACATCTGTCTTTGCAAACCTTACAAAAGATCATTTTTCTAGTACAACTAACAAAAATACATATCTCTAGGCATTATTAGATATTTTGCATGTGTTGTTTAGAAGTTATGTTTGAATACATTTTTATTGCTTTTTTTGCATTATCTCAGGATTCTAAGAACATTATAGTCATATTGAGTAAAAAACTACTTTTTGCATTTGCAAGATTCAAAAAAGCATATGTTTCGAGTGAAACTCCCAATGATGCATTATTTCAGGCATTATTAGCCATTTTTCATGTGTGGTGTAGGAGTTATGTTTAAATAACTGTCATATTGAGTGTTACAGTATACAGTCATATTGAGTAAAACCTCATTTTTGTATTTGCAAACCATAGAAAAACAACTGTATCTAGTTAAACTCACATGTTTTCAATATCACAGGAATTTTTAGACATTTTGCACGTTTGGATTAGGAATTATGTTGGAATACATTTTTATTGCTTTTTTCGCATTATCTCAGGATTCTAAGTACATTAATGTCAAATTTAGTAAAAAAATACTTTTGGTTTTTGCAAACCTTACCAAATGTTTTTTTTCCAGTAAAACTCTCAAAGATACATTTCTTCAGGCATTATTAGACATTTTGCATTTCTGCTTTTGGAGTTATGTATCAAAAACTGTCATTTTGAGTGTTACCAATATGAGGCCAGTAAAACCCAATTTTTGTATTTGTGATCCTTTCCAAAATACCTGATTCTGGTAAAACTCACATAAATTCAATATTACAGGTTTTTTTAGACAGATTTCATGTTTGGTTTTGGAGTTATGACTATAAACCTTTCTTATTTAGTATGACAGTTATACTGTTACATTGAATAAAAAAAACTAACATCTGTCTTTGCAAACCTTACAAAAGATCATTTTTCTAGTACAACTAACAAAAATACATATCTCTAGGCATTATTAGATATTTTGCATGTGTTGTTTAGAAGTTATGTTTGAATACATTTTTATTGCTTTTTTCGCATTATCTCAGGATTCTAAGTACATTAATGTCAAATTTAGTAAAAAAATACTTTTGGTTTTTGCAAACCTTACCAAATGTTAGTTTCCAGTAAAACTCTCAAAGATACATTTCTTCGGGCATTATTAGACATTTTGCATTTCTACTTTTGGAGTTATGCATCAAAAACTGTCATTTTGAGTGTGACTAATATAGGCCAGTAAAACCCAATTTTTGTATTTGTGATCCTTTCCAAAATACCTGATTCTGGTAAAACTCACATAAATTCAATATTACAGGCTTTTTTAGACAAATTTCATGTTTGGTTTTGGAGTTATGACTATAAACCTTTCTTATATAGTATGACAGTAATACTGTTATATTGAATAAAAAAAAACTAACATCTGTCTTTGCAAACCTTACAAACGATCATTTTTCTAGTACAACTAACAAAAATACATATCTCTAGGCATTATTAGATATTTTGCATGTGTTGTTTAGAAGTTATGTTTGAATACATTTTTATTGCTTTTTTCGAATTATCTCAGGATTCTAAGAACATTATAGTCATATTGAGTAAAAAACTACTTTTTGCATTTGCAAGATTTAAAAAAGCATATGTTTCGAGTGAAACTCCCAATGATGCATTATTTCAGGCATTATTAGCCATTTTTCATGTGTGGTGTAGGAGTTATGTTTAAATAACTGTCATATTGAGTGTTACAGTATACAGTCATATTGAGTAAAACCTCCTTTTTGTATTTGCAAACCATAGAAAAACAACTGTATCTAGTTAAACTCACATGTTTTCAATATCACAGGCATTTTTAGACATTTTGCACGTTTGGATTAGGAATTATGTTGGAATACATTTTTATTGCTTTTTTCGCATTATCTCAGGATTCTAAGTACATTAATGTCAAATTTAGTAAAAAAATACTTTTTCTTTTTGCAAACCTTACCAAATGTTAGTTTCCAGTAAAACTCTCAAAGATACATTTCTTCGGGCATTATTAGACGTTTTGCATTTCTACTTTTGGAGTTATGCATCAAAAACTGTCATTTTTAGTGTGACTAATATGAGGCCAGTAAAACCCAATTTTTGTATTTGTGATCCTTTCCAAAATACCTGATTCTGGTAAAACTCACATTAATTCAATAATACAGGTTTTTTTAGACAAATTTCATGTTTGGTTTTGGAGTTATGACTATAAACCTTTCTTATTTAGTATGACAGTAATACTGTTATATTGAATATAAAAAACTAACATCTGTCTTTGCAAACCTTACAAAAGATCATTTTTCTAGTACAACTAACAAAAATACATATCTCTAGGCATTATTAGATATTTTGCATGTGTTGTTTAGAAGTTATGTTTGAATACATTTTTATTGCTTTTTTCGCATTATCTCAGTATTCTAAGAACATTATAGTCATATTGGGTAAAAAACTACTTTTTGCATTTGCAAGATTTAAAAAAGCATATGTTTCGAGTGAAACTCCCAATGATGCATTATTTCAGGCATTATTAGCCATTTTTCATGTGTGGTGTAGGAGTTATGTTTAAATAACTGTCATATTGAGTGTTACAGTATACAGTCATATTGAGTAAAACCTCCTTTTTGTATTTGCAAACCATAGAAAAACAACTGTATCTAGTTAAACTCACATGTTTTCAATATCACAGGCATTTTTAGACATTTTGCAGGTTTGGATTAGGAATTATGTTGGAATACATTTTTATTGCTTTTTTCGCATTATCTCAGGATTCTAAGTACATTAATGTCAAATTTAGTAAAAAAATACTTTTTCTTTTTGCAAACCTTACCAAATGTTAGTTTCCAGTAAAACTCTCAAAGATACATTTCTTCGGGCATTATTAGACGTTTTGCATTTCTACTTTTGGAGTTATGCATCAAAAACTGTCATTTTTAGTGTGACTAATATGAGGCCAGTAAAACCCAATTTTTGTATTTGTGATCCTTTCCAAAATACCTGATTCTGGTAAAACTCACATAAATTCAATATTACAGGCTTTTTTAGACAAATTTCATGTTTGGTTTTGGAGTTATGACTATAAACCTTTCTTATTTAGTATGACAGTAATACTGTTATATTGAATAAACAAAACTAACAGTTGTCTTTGCAAACCTTACAAAAGATCATTTTTCTAGTACAACTAACAAAAATACATATCTCTAGGCATTATTAGATATTTTGCATGTGTTGTTTAGAAGTTATGTTTGAATACAATTTTATTGCTTTTTTCGCATTATCTCAGGAATCTAAGAACATTATAGTCATATTGAGTAAAAAACTACTTTTTGCATTTGCAAGATTTAAAAAAGCATATGTTTCGAGTGAAACTCCCAATCATGCATTATTTCAGGCATTATTAGCCATTTTTCATGTGTGGTGTAGGAGTTATGTTTAAATAACTGTCATATTGAGTGTTACAGTATACAGTCATATTGAGTAAAACCTCCTTTTTGTATTTGCAAACCATAGAAAAACAACTGTATCTAGTTAAACTCACAAGTTTTCAATATCACAGGCATTTTTAGACATTTTGCACGTTTGGATTAGGAATTATGTTGGAATACATTTTTATTGCTTTTTTCGCATTATCTCAGGATTCTAAGTACATTAATGTCAAATTTAGTAAAAAAATACTTTTGGTTTTTGCAAACCTTACCAAATGTTAGTTTCCAGTAAAACTCCCAAAGATACATTTCTTCAGGCATTATTAGACATTTTGCATTTCTACTTTTGGAGTTATGTTTCAGAAACTGTCATTTTGAGTGTGACCAATATGAGGCCAGTAAAACCCAATTTTTGTATTTGTGATCCTTTCCAAAATACCTGATTCTGGTAAAACTCACATAGATTCAATATTACAGGTTTTTTAGACAAATTTCATGTTTGGTTTTGGAGTTATGACTATAAACCTTTCTTATTTAGTATGACAGTTATACTGTTATATTGAATAAAAAAAACTAACATCTGTCTTTGCAAACCTTACAAAAGATCATTTTTCTAGTACAACTAACAAAAATACATATCTCTAGGCATTATTAGATATTTTGCATGTGTTGTTTAGAAGTTATGTTTGAATACATTTTTATTGCTTTTTTCGCATTATCTCAGGATTCTAAGTACATTAATGTCAAATTTAGTAAAAAAATACTTTTGGTTTTTGCAAACTTTACCAAATGTTAGTTTCCAGTAAAACTCTCAAAGATACATTTCTTCGGGCATTATTAGACATTTTGCATTTCTACTTTTGGAGTTATGCATCAAAAACTGTCATTTTGAGTGTGACTAATATGAGGCCAGTAAAACCCAATTTTTGTATTTGTGATCCTTTCCAAAATACCTGATTCTGGTAAAACTCACATAAATTCAATATTACAGGCTTTTTTAGACAAATTTCATGTTTGGTTTTGGAGTTATGACTATAAACCTTTCTTATTTAGTATGACAGTAATACTGTTGTATTGAATAAAAAAAACTAACATATGGCTTTGCAAGCCTTACAAAAGATAATTTTTCTAGTACAACTAACAAAAATACATATCTCTAGGCATTATTAGATATTTTGCATGTGTTGTTTAGAAGTTATGTTTGAATACATTTTTATTGCTTTTTTCGCATTATCTCAGGATTCTAAGAACATTATAGTCATATTGGGTAAAAAACTACTTTTTGCATTTGCAAGATTTAAAAAAGCATATGTTTCGAGTGAAACTCCCAATGATGCATTATTTCAGGCATTATTAGCAATTTTTAATGTGTGGTGTAGGAGTTATGTTTAAATAACTGTCATATTGAGTGATACAGTATACAGTCATATTGAGTAAAACCTCATTTTTGTATTTGCAAACCATAGAAAAACAACTGTATCTAGTTAAACTCACATGTTTTCAATATCACAGTAATTTTTAGACATTTTGCACGTTTGGATTAGGAATTATGTTGGAATACATTTTTATTGCTTTTTTCGCATTATCTCAGGATTCTAAGTACATTACTGCCAAATTTAGAAAAAAAAATACTTTTGGTTTTTGCAAACCTTACCAAATGTTTTTTTTCCAGTAAAACTCTCAAAGATACATTTCTTCAGGCATTATTAGACATTTTGCATTTCTACTTTTGGAGTTATGTATCAAAAACTGTTATTTTGAGTGTGACCAATATGAGGCCAGTAAAAACCAATTTTTGTATTTGTGATCCTTTCCAAAATACCTGATTCTGGTAAAACTCACATAAATTCAATATTACAGGCTTTTTTAGACAAATTTCATGTTTGGTTTTGGAGTTATGACTATAAACCTTTCTTATATAGTATGACAGTAATACTGTTATATTGAATAAAAAAAAACTAACATCTGTCTTTGCAAACCTTACAAACGATCATTTTTCTAGTACAACTAACAAAAATACATATCTCTAGGCATTATTAGATATTTTGCATGTGTTGTTTAGAAGTTATGTTTGAATACATTTTTATTGCTTTTTTCGAATTATCTCAGGATTCTAAGAACATTATAGTCATATTGAGTAAAAAACTACTTTTTGCATTTGCAAGATTTAAAAAAGCATATGTTTCGAGTGAAACTCCCAATGATGCATTATTTCAGGCATTATTAGCCATTTTTCATGTGTGGTGTAGGAGTTATGTTTAAATAACTGTCATATTGAGTGTTACAGTATACAGTCATATTGAGTAAAACCTCCTTTTTGTATTTGCAAACCATAGAAAAACAACTGTATCTAGTTAAACTCACATGTTTTCAATATCACAGGCATTTTTAGACATTTTGCACGTTTGGATTAGGAATTATGTTGGAATACATTTTTATTGCTTTTTTCGCATTATCTCAGGATTCTAAGTACATTAATGTCAAATTTAGTAAAAAAATACTTTTTCTTTTTGCAAACCTTACCAAATGTTAGTTTCCAGTAAAACTCTCAAAGATACATTTCTTCGGGCATTATTAGACGTTTTGCATTTCTACTTTTGGAGTTATGCATCAAAAACTGTCATTTTTAGTGTGACTAATATGAGGCCAGTAAAACCCAATTTTTGTATTTGTGATCCTTTCCAAAATACCTGATTCTGGTAAAACTCACATAAATTCAATATTACAGGCTTTTTTAGACAAATTTCATGTTTGGTTTTGGAGTTATGACTATAAACCTTTCTTATTTAGTATGACAGTAATACTGTTATATTGAATAAACAAAACTAACAGTTGTCTTTGCAAACCTTACAAAAGATCATTTTTCTAGTACAACTAACAAAAATACATATCTCTAGGCATTATTAGATATTTTGCATGTGTTGTTTAGAAGTTATGTTTGAATACATTTTTATTGCTTTTTTCGCATTATCTCAGTATTCTAAGAACATTATAGTCATATTGGGTAAAAAACTACTTTTTGCATTTGCAAGATTTAAAAAAGCATATGTTTCGAGTGAAACTCCCAATGATGCATTATTTCAGGCATTATTAGCCATTTTTCATGTGTGGTGTAGGAGTTATGTTTAAATAACTGTCATATTGAGTGTTACAGTATACAGTCATATTGAGTAAAACCTCCTTTTTGTATTTGCAAACCATAGAAAAACAACTGTATCTAGTTAAACTCACATGTTTTCAATATCACAGGCATTTTTAGACATTTTGCAGGTTTGGATTAGGAATTATGTTGGAATACATTTTTATTGCTTTTTTCGCATTATCTCAGGATTCTAAGTACATTAATGTCAAATTTAGTAAAAAAATACTTTTTCTTTTTGCAAACCTTACCAAATGTTAGTTTCCAGTAAAACTCTCAAAGATACATTTCTTCGGGCATTATTAGACGTTTTGCATTTCTACTTTTGGAGTTATGCATCAAAAACTGTCATTTTTAGTGTGACTAATATGAGGCCAGTAAAACCCAATTTTTGTATTTGTGATCCTTTCCAAAATACCTGATTCTGGTAAAACTCACATAAATTCAATATTACAGGCTTTTTTAGACAAATTTCATGTTTGGTTTTGGAGTTATGACTATAAACCTTTCTTATTTAGTATGACAGTAATACTGTTATATTGAATAAAAAAACTAACATCTGTCTTTGCAAACCTTACAAAAGATCATTTTTCTAGTACAACTAACAAAAATACATATCTCTAGGCATTATTAGATATTTTGCATGTGTTGTTTAGAAGTTATGTTTGAATACAATTTTATTGCTTTTTTCGCATTATCTCAGGAATCTAAGAACATTATAGTCATATTGAGTAAAAAACTACTTTTTGCATTTGCAAGATTTAAAAAAGCATATGTTTCGAGTGAAACTCCCAATCATGCATTATTTCAGGCATTATTAGCCATTTTTCATGTGTGGTGTAGGAGTTATGTTTAAATAACTGTCATATTGAGTGTTACAGTATACAGTCATATTGAGTAAAACCTCCTTTTTGTATTTGCAAACCATAGAAAAACAACTGTATCTAGTTAAACTCACAAGTTTTCAATATCACAGGCATTTTTAGACATTTTGCACGTTTGGATTAGGAATTATGTTGGAATACATTTTTATTGCTTTTTTCGCATTATCTCAGGATTCTAAGTACATTAATGTCAAATTTAGTAAAAAAATACTTTTGGTTTTTGCAAACCTTACCAAATGTTAGTTTCCAGTAAAACTCCCAAAGATACATTTCTTCAGGCATTATTAGACATTTTGCATTTCTACTTTTGGAGTTATGTTTCAGAAACTGTCATTTTGAGTGTGACCAATATCCATCCATCCATCCATCATCTTCCGCTTATCCGAGGTCGGGTCGCGGGGGCAACAGCCTAAGCAGGGAAACCCAGACTTCCCTCTCCCCAGCCACTTCGTATGAGGCCAGTAAAACCCAATTTTTGTATTTGTGATCCTTTCCAAAATACCTGATTCTGGTAAAACTCACATAGATTCAATATTACAGGTTTTTTAGACAAATTTCATGTTTGGTTTTGGAGTTATGACTATAAACCTTTCTTATTTAGTATGACAGTTATACTGTTATATTGAATAAAAAAAACTAACATCTGTCTTTGCAAACCTTACAAAAGATCATTTTTCTAGTACAACTAACAAAAATACATATCTCTAGGCATTATTAGATATTTTGCATGTGTTGTTTAGAAGTTATGTTTGAATACATTTTTATTGCTTTTTTCGCATTATCTCAGGATTCTAAGTACATTAATGTCAAATTTAGTAAAAAAATACTTTTGGTTTTTGCAAACCTTACCAAATGTTAGTTTCCAGTAAAACTCTCAAAGATACATTTCTTCGGGCATTATTAGACATTTTGCATTTCTACTTTTGGAGTTATGCATCAAAACTGTCATTTTGAGTGTGACTAATATGAGGCCAGTAAAACCCAATTTTTGTATTTGTGATCCTTTCCAAAATACCTGATTCTGGTAAAACTCACATAAATTCAATATTACAGGCTTTTTTAGACAAATTTCATGTTTGGTTTTGGAGTTATGACTATAAACCTTTCTTATTTAGTATGACAGTAATACTGTTGTATTGAATAAAAAAAACTAACATATGGCTTTGCAAGCCTTACAAAAGATCATTTTTCTAGTACAACTAACAAAAATACATATCTCTAGGCATTATTAGATATTTTGCATTTCTACTTTTGGAGTTATGTTTCAGAAACTGTCATTTTGAGTGTGACCAATATGAGGCCAGTAAAACCCAATTTTGTATTTGTGATCCTTTCCAAAATACCTGATTCTGGTAAAACTCACATAAATTCAATATTACAGGCTTTTTCAGACAAATTTCATGTTTGGTTTTGGAGTTATGACTATAAACCTTTCTTATTTAGTATGACAGTAATACTGTTATATTGAATAAAAAAACTAACATCTGTCTTTGCAAACCTTACAAAAGATCATTTTTCTAGTACAACTAACAAAAATACATATCTCTAGGCATTATTATATATTTTGCATGTGTTGTTTAGAAGTTATGTTTGAATACAATTTTATTGCTTTTTTCGCATTATCTCAGGAATCTAAGAACATTATAGTCATATTGAGTAAAAAACTACTTTTTGCATTTGCAAGATTTAAAAAAGCATATGTTTCGAGTGAAACTCCCAATGATGCATTATTTCAGGCATTATTAGCCATTTTTCATGTGTGGTGTAGGAGTTATGTTTAAATAACTGTCATATTGAGTGTTACAGTATACAGTCATATTGAGTAAAACCTCATTTTTGTATTTGCAAACCATAGAAAAACAACTGTATCTAGTTAAACTCACATGTTTTCAATATCACAGTAATTTTTAGACATTTTGCACGTTTGGATTAGGAATTATGTTGGAATACATTTTATTGCTTTTTTCGCATTATCTCAGGATTCTAAGTACATTACTGCCAAATTTAGAAAAAAAATACTTTTGGTTTTTGCAAACCTTACCAAATGTTTTTTTCCAGTAAAACTCTCAAAGATACATTTCTTCAGGCATTATTAGACATTTTGCATTTCTACTTTTGGAGTTATGTATCAAAAACTGTTATTTTGAGTGTGACCAATATGAGGCATTAAAACCCAATTTTTGTATTTGTGATCCTTTCCAAAATACCTGATTCTGGTAAAACTCACATAGATTCAATATTACAGGTTTTTTAGACAAATTTCATGTTTGGTTTTGGAGTTATGACTATAAACCTTTCTTATTTAGTATGACAGTTATACTGTTATATTGAATAAAAAAAACTAACATCTGTCTTTGCAAACCTTACAAAAGATCATTTTTCTAGTACAACTAACAAAAATACATATCTCTAGGCATTATTAGATATTTTGCATGTGTTGTTTAGAAGTTATGTTTGAATACATTTTTATTGCTTTTTTCGAATTATCTCAGGATTCAAAGAACATTATAGTCATATTGAGTAAAAAACTACTTTTTGCATTTGCAAGATTAAAAAAGCATATGTTCGAGTGAAACTCCCAATGATGCATTATTTCAGGCATTATTAGCCATTTTTCATGTGTGGTGTAGGAGTTATGTTTAAATAACTGTCATATTGAGTGTTACAGTATACAGTCATATTGAGTAAAACCTCCTTTTTGTATTTGCAAACCATAGAAAAACAACTGTATCTAGTTAAACTCACATGTTTTCAATATCACAGGCATTTTTAGACATTTTGCACGTTTGGATTAGGAATTATGTTGGAATACATTTTTATTGCTTTTTTCGCATTATCTCAGGATTCTAAGTACATTAATGTCAAATTTAGTAAAAAAATACTTTTTCTTTTTGCAAACCTTACCAAATGTTAGTTTCCAGTAAAACTCTCAAAGATACATTTCTTCGGGCATTATTAGACGTTTTGCATTTCTACTTTTGGAGTTATGCATCAAAAACTGTCATTTTGAGTGTGACTATTATGAGGCCAGTAAAACCCAATTTTTGTATTTGTGATCCTTTCCAAAATACCTGATTCTGGTAAAACTCACATAAATTCAATATTACAGGCTTTTTTAGACAAATTTCATGTTTGGTTTTGGAGTTATGACTATAAACCTTTCTTATTTAGTATGACAGTAATACTGTTATATTGAATAAACAAAACTAACAGTTGTCTTTGCAAACCTTACAAAAGATCATTTTTCTAGTACAACTAACAAAAATACATATCTCTAGGCATTATTTGATATTTTGCATGTGTTGTTTAGAAGTTATGTTTGAATACATTTTTATTGCTTTTTTCGCATTATCTCAGTATTCTAAGAACATTATAGTCATATTGGGTAAAAAACTACTTTTTGCATTTGCAAGATTTAAAAAAGCATATGTTTCGAGTGAAACTCCCAATGATGCATTATTTCAGGCATTATTAGCCATTTTTCATGTGTGGTGTAGGAGTTATGTTTAAATAACTGTCATATTGAGTGTTACAGTATACAGTCATATTGAGTAAAACCTCCTTTTTGTATTTGCAAACCATAGAAAAACAACTGTATCTAGTTAAACTCACATGTTTTCAATATCACAGGCATTTTTAGACATTTTGCAGGTTTGGATTAGGAATTATGTTGGAATACATTTTTATTGCTTTTTTCGCATTATCTCAGGATTCTAAGTACATTAATGTCAAATTTAGTAAAAAAATACTTTTGGTTTTTGCAAACCTTACCAAATGTTTTTTTTCCAGTAAAACTCTCAAAGATACATTTCTTCAGGCATTATTAGACATTTTGCATTTCTACTTTTGGAGTTATGTTTCAGAAACTGTCATTTTGAGTGTGACCAATATGAGGCCAGTAAAACCCAATTTTTGTATTTGTGATCCTTTCCAAAATACCTGATTCTGGTAAAACTCACATAAATTCAATATTACAGGCTTTTTCAGACAAATTTCATGTTTGGTTTTGGAGTTATGACTATAAACCTTTCTTATTTAGTATGACAGTAATACTGTTATATTGAATAAAAAAACTAACATCTGTCTTTGCAAACCTTACAAAAGATCATTTTTCTAGTACAACTAACAAAAATACATATCTCTAGGCATTATTAGATATTTTGCATGTGTTGTTTAGAAGTTATGTTTGAATACAATTGTATTGCTTTTTTCGCATTATCTTTAGGAATCTAAGAACATTATAGTCATATTGAGTAAAAAACTACTTTTTGCATTTGCAAGATTTAAAAAAGCATATGTTTCGAGTGAAACTCCCAATGATGCATTATTTCAGGCATTATTAGCCATTTTTCATGTGTGGTGTAGGAGTTATGTTTAAATAACTGTCATATTGAGTGTTACAGTATACAGTCATATTGAGTAAAACCTCCTTTTTGTATTTGCAAACCATAGAAAAACAACTGTATCTAGTTAAACTCACATGTTTTCAATATCACAGGCATTTTTAGACATTTTGCACGTTTGGATTAGGAATTATGTTGGAATACATTTTTATTGCTTTTTTCGCATTATCTCAGGATTCTAAGTACATTAATGTCAAATTTAGTAAAAAAATACTTTTGGTTTTTGCAAACCTTACCAAATGTTAGTTTCCAGTAAAACTCTCAAAGATACATTTTTTCAGGCATTATTAGACATTTTGCATTTCTACTTTTGGAGTTATGTTTCAGAAACTGTCATTTTGAGTGTGACCAATATGAGGCCAGTAAAACCCAATTTTTGTATTTGTGATCCTTTCCAAAATACCTGATTATGGTAAAACTCACATAAATTCAATATTACAGGCTTTTTTAGACAATTTTCATGTTTGGTTTTGGAGTTATGACTATAAACCTTTCTTATTTAGTATGACAGTAATACTGTTATATTGAATAAAAAAAACTAACATCTGTCTTTGCAAACCTTACAAAAGATAATTTTTCTAGTACAACTAACAAAAATACATATCTCTAGGCATTATTAGATATTTTGCATGTGTTGTTTAGAAGTTATGTTTGAATACATTTTTATTGCTTTTTTCGCATTATCTCAGGATTCTAAGAACATTATAGTCATATTGAGTAAAAAACTACTTTTTGCATTTCCAAGATTTAAAAAAGCATATGTTTCGAGTGAAACTCCCAATGATGCATTATTTCAGGCATTATTAGCCATTTTTCATGTGTGGTGTAGGAGTTATGTTTAAATAACTGTCATATTGAGTGATACAGTATACAGTCATATTGAGTAAAACCTCATTTTTGTATTTGCAAACCATAGAAAAACAACTGTATCTAGTTAAACTCACATGTTTTCAATATCACAGTAATTTTTAGACATTTTGCACGTTTGGATTAGGAATTATGTTGGAATACATTTTTATTGCTTTTTTCGCATTATCTCAGGATTCTAAGTACATTACTGCCAAATTTAGAAAAAAAAATACTTTTGGTTTTTGCAAACCTTACCAAATGTTTTTTTTTTCCAGTAAAACTCTCAAAGATACATTTCTTCAGGCATTATTAGACATTTTGCATTTCTACTTTTGGAGTTATGTATCAAAAACTGTTATTTTGAGTGTGACCAATATGAGGCCAGTAAAAACCAATTTTTGTATTTGTGATCCTTTCCAAAATACCTGATTCTGGTAAAACTCACATAAATTCAATATTACAGGCTTTTTTAGACACATTTCATGTTTGGTTTTGGAGTTATGACTATAAACCTTTCTTATATAGTATGACAGTAATACTGTTATATTGAATAAAAAAAAACTAACATCTGTCTTTGCAAACCTTACAAACGATCATTTTTCTAGTACAACTAACAAAAATACATATCTCTAGGCATTATTAGATATTTTGCATGTGTTGTTTAGAAGTTATGTTTGAATACATTTTTATTGCTTTTTTCGAATTATCTCAGGATTCTAAGAACATTATAGTCATATTGAGTAAAAAACTACTTTTTGCATTTGCAAGATTTAAAAAAGCATATGTTTCGAGTGAAACTCCCAATGATGCATTATTTCAGGCATAATTAGCCATTTTTCATGTGTGGTGTAGGAGTTATGTTTAAATAACTGTCATATTGAGTGTTACAGTATACAGTCATATTGAGTAAAACCTCCTTTTTGTATTTGCAAACCATAGAAAAACAACTGTATCTAGTTAAACTCACATGTTTTCAATATCACAGGCATTTTTAGACATTTTGCACGTTTGGATTAGGAATTATGTTGGAATACATTTGTATTGCTTTTTTCGCATTATCTCAGGATTCTAAGTACATTAATGTCAAATTTAGTAAAAAAATACTTTTTCTTTTTGCAAACCTTACCAAATGTTAGTTTCCAGTAAAACTCTCAAAGATACATTTCTTCGGGCATTATTAGACGTTTTGCATTTCTACTTTTGGAGTTATGCATCAAAAACTGTTATTTTCAGTGTGACTAATATGAGGCCAGTAAAACCCAATTTTTGTATTTGTGATCCTTTCCAAAATACCTGATTCTGGTAAAACTCACATAAATTCAATATTACAGGCTTTTTTAGACAAATTTCATGTTTGGTTTTGGAGTTATGACTATAAACCTTTCTTATTTAGTATGACAGTAATACTGTTATATTGAATAAACAAAACTAACAGTTGTCTTTGCAAACCTTACAAAAGATCATTTTTCTAGTACAACTAACAAAAATACATATCTCTAGGCATTATTAGATATTTTGCATGTGTTGTTTAGAAGTTATGTTTGAATACATTTTTATTGCTTTTTTCGCATTATCTCAGTATTCTAAGAACATTATAGTCATATTGGGTAAAAAACTACTTTTTGCATTTGCAAGATTTAAAAAAGCATATGTTTCGAGTGAAACTCCCAATGATGCATTATTTCAGGCATTATTAGCCATTTTTCATGTGTGGTGTAGGAGTTATGTTTAAATAACTGTCATATTGAGTGTTACAGTATACAGTCATATTGAGTAAAACCTCCTTTTTGTATTTGCAAACCATAGAAAAACAACTGTATCTAGTTAAACTCACATGTTTTCAATATCACAGGCATTTTTAGACATTTTGCAGGTTTGGATTAGGAATTATGTTGGAATACATTTTTATTGCTTTTTTCGCATTATCTCAGGATTCTAAGTACATTAATGTCAAATTTAGTAAAAAAATACTTTTTGTTTTTGCAAACCTTACCAAATGTTTTTTTTCCAGTAAAACTCTCAAAGATACATTTCTTCAGGCATTATTAGACATTTTGCATTTCTACTTTTGGAGTTATGTTTCAGAAACTGTCATTTTGAGTGTGACCAATATGAGGCCAGTAAAACCCAATTTTTGTATTTGTGATCCTTTCCAAAATACCTGATTCTGGTAAAACTCACATAAATTCAATATTACAGGCTTTTTCAGACAAATTTCATGTTTGGTTTTGGAGTTATGACTATAAACCTTTCTTATTTAGTATGACAGTAATACTGTTATATTGAATAAAAAAACTAACATCTGTCTTTGCAAACCTTACAAAAGATCATTTTTCTAGTACAACTAACAAAAATACATATCTCTAGGCATTATTAGATATTTTGCATGTGTTGTTTAGAAGTTATGTTTGAATACAATTTTATTGCTTTTTTCGCATTATCTCAGGAATCTAAGAACATTATAGTCATATTGAGTAAAAAACTACTTTTTGCATTTGCAAGATTTAAAAAAGCATATGTTTCGAGTGAAACTCCCAATCATGCATTATTTCAGGCATTATTAGCCATTTTTCATGTGTGGTGTAGGAGTTATGTTTGAATAACTGTCATATTGAGTGTTACAGTATACAGTCATATTGAGTAAAACCTCCTTTTTGTATTTGCAAACCATAGAAAAACAACTGTATCTAGTTAAACTCACAAGTTTTCAATATCACAGGCATTTTTAGACATTTTGCACGTTTGGATTAGGAATTATGTTGGAATACATTTTTATTGCTTTTTTCGCATTATCTCAGGATTCTAAGTACATTAATGTCAAATTTAGTAAAAAAATACTTTTGGTTTTTGCAAACCTTACCAAATGTTAGTTTCCAGTAAAACTCCCAAAGATACATTTCTTCAGGCATTATTAGACATTTTGCATTTCTACTTTTGGAGTTATGTTTCAGAAACTGTCATTTTGAGTGTGACCAATATGAGGCCAGTAAAACCCAATTTTTGTATTTGTGATCCTTTCCAAAATACCTGATTCTGGTAAAACTCACATAAATTCAATATTACAGGTTTTTTTTAGACAGATTTCATGTTTGGTTTTGGAGTTATGACTATAAACCTTTCTTATTTAGTATGACAGTTATACTGTTACATTGAATAAAAAAAACTAACATCTGTCTTTGCAAACCTTACAAAAGATCATTTTTCTAGTACAACTAACAAAAATACATATCTCTAGGCATTATTAGATATTTTGCATGTGTTGTTTAGAATTTATGTTTGAATACATTTTTATTGCTTTTTTCGCATTATCTCAGGATTCTAAGTACATTAATGTCAAATTTAGTAAAAAAATACTTTTGGTTTTTGCAAACCTTACCAAATGTTAGTTTCCAGTAAAACTCTCAAAGATACATTTCTTCGGGCATTATTAGACATTTTGCATTTCTACTTTTGGAGTTATGCATCAAAAACTGTCATTTTGAGTGTGACTAATATGAGGCCAGTAAAACCCAATTTTTGTATTTGTGATCCTTTCCAAAATACCTGATTCTGGTAAAACTCACATAAATTCAATATTACAGGCTTTTTTAGACAAATTTCATGTTTGGTTTTGGAGTTATGACTATAAACCTTTCTTATTTAGTATGACAGTAATACTGTTGTATTGAATAAAAAAAACTAACATATGGCTTTGCAAGCCTTACAAAAGATAATTTTTCTAGTACAAATAACAAAAATACATATCTCTAGGCATTATTAGATATTTTGCATGTGTTGTTTAGAAGTTATGTTTGAATACATTTTTATTGCTTTTTTCGCATTATCTCAGGACTCTAAGAACATTATAGTCATATTGAGTAAAAAACTACTTTTTGCATTTGCAAGATTTAAAAAAGCATATGTTTCGAGTGAAACTCCCAATGATGCATTATTTCAGGCATTATTAGCCATTTTTAATGTGGGGTTTAGGAGTTATGTTTAAATAACTGTCATATTGAGTGATACAGTATACAGTCATATTGAGTAAAACCTCATTTTTGTATTTGCAAACCATAGAAAAACAACTGTATCTAGTTAAACTCACATGTTTTCAATATCACAGTAATTTTTAGACATTTTGCACGTTTGGATTAGGAATTATGTTGGAATACATTTTTATTGCTTTTTTCGCATTATCTCAGGATTCTAAGTACATTACTGCCAAATTTAGAAAAAAAAATACTTTTGGTTTTTGCAAACCTTACCAAATGTTTTTTTTCCAGTAAAACTCTCAAAGATACATTTCTTGAGGCATTATTAGACATTTTGCATTTCTACTTTTGGAGTTATGTTTAAAAAACTGTTATTTTGAGTGTGACCAATATGAGGCCAGTAAAAAACAATTTTTGTATTTGTGATCCTTTCCAAAATACCTGATTCTGGTAAAACTCACATAAATTCAATATTACAGGCTTTTTTAGACAAATTTCATGTTTGGTTTTGGAGTTATGACTATAAACCTTTCTTATATAGTATGACAGTAATACTGTTATATTGAATAAAAAAAAACTAACATCTGTCTTTGCAAACCTTACAAAAGATCATTTTTCTAGTACAACTAACAAAAATACATATCTCTAGGCATTATTAAATATTTTGCATGTGTTGTTTAGAAGTTATGTTTGAATACATTTGTATTGCTTTTTTCGCATTATCTCAGGATTCTAAGAACATTATAGTCATATTGAGTAAAAAACTACTTTTTGCATTTGCAAGATTTAAAAGAGCATATGTTTCGAGTGAAACTCCCAATGATGCATTATTTCAGGCATTATTAGCCATTTTTCATGTGTGGTGTAGGAGTTATGTTTAAATAACTGTCATATTGAGTGTTACAGTATACAGTCATATTGAGTAAAACCTCCTTTTTGTATTTGCAAACCATAGAAAAACAACTGTATCTAGTTAAAACTCACATGTTTTCAATATCACAGGCATTTTTAGACATTTTGCACGTTTGGATTAGGAATTATGTTGGAATACATTTTTATTGCTTTTTTCGCATTATCTCAGGATTCTAAGTACATTAATGTCAAATTTAGTAAAAAAATACTTTTGGTTTTTGCAAACCTTACCAAATGTTAGTTTCCAGTAAAACTCTCAAAGATACATTTCTTCGGGCATTATTAGACGTTTTGCATTTCTACTTTTGGAGTTATGCATCAAAAACTGTCATTTTGAGTGTGACTAATATGAGGCCAGTAAAACCCAATTTTTGTATTTGTGATCCTTTCCAAAATACCTGATTCTGGTAAAACTCACATAAATTCAATATTACAGGCTTTTTTAGACAAATTTCATGTTTGGTTTTGGAGTTATGACTATAAACCTTTCTTATTTAGTATGACAGTAATACTGTTATATTGAATAAACAAAACTAACAGTTGTCTTTGCAAATCTTACAAAAGATCATTTTTCTAGTACAACTAACAAAAATACATATCTCTAGGCATTATTAGATATTTTGCATGTGTTGTTTAGAAGTTATGTTTGAATACATTTTTATTGCTTTTTTCGCATTATCTAAGTATTCTAAGAACATTATAGTCATATTGGGTAAAAAACTACTTTTTGCATTTGCAAGATTTAAAAAAGCATATGTTTCGAGTGAAACTCCCAATGATGCATTATTTCAGGCATTATTAGCCATTTTTCATGTGTGGTGTAGGAGTTATGTTTAAATAACTGTCATATTGAGTGTTACAGTATACAGTCATATTGAGTAAAACCTCCTTTTTGTATTTGCAAACCATAGAAAAACAACTGTATCTAGTTAAACTCACAAGTTTTCAATATCACAGGCATTTTTAGACATTTTGCACGTTTGGATTAGGAATTATGTTGGAATACATTTTTATTGCTTTTTTCGCATTATCTCAGGATTCTAAGTACATTAATGTCAAATTTAGTAAAAAAATACTTTTGGTTTTTGCAAACCTTACCAAATGTTAGTTTCCAGTAAAACTCCCAAAGATACATTTCTTCAGGCATTATTAGACATTTTGCATTTCTACTTTTGGAGTTATGTTTCAGAAACTGTCATTTTGAGTGTGACCAATATGAGGCCAGTAAAACCCAATTTTTGTATTTGTGATCCTTTCCAAAATACCTGATTATGGTAAAACTCACATGAATTCAATATTACAGGCTTTTTTAGACAATTTTCATGTTTGGTTTTGGAGTTATGACTATAAACCTTTCTTATTTAGTATGACAGTAATACTGTTATATTGAATAAAAAAAAACTAACATCTGTCTTTGCAACCTTACAAAAGATCATTTTTCTAGTACAACTAACAAAAATACATATCTCTAGGCATTATTAGATATTTTGCATGTGTTGTTTAGAAGTTATGTTTGAATACATTTGTATTGCTTTTTTCGCATTATCTCAGGATTCTAAGAACATTATAGTCATATTGAGTAAAAAATACTTTTTGCATTTGCAAGATTTAAAAGAGCATATGTTTCGAGTGAAACTCCCAATGATGCATTATTTCAGGCATTATTAGCCATTTTTCATGTGTGGTGTAGGAGTTATGTTAAATAACTGTCATATTGAGTGTTACAGTATACAGTCATATTGAGTAAAACCTCATTTTTGTATTTGCAAACCATATAAAAACAACTGTATCTAGTTAAACTCACATGTTTTCAATATCACAGTAATTTTTAGACATTTTGCACGTTTGGATTAGGAATTATGTTGGAATACATTTTTATTGCTTTTTTCGCATTATCTCAGGATTCTAAGTACATTACTGCCAAATTTAGAAAAAAAATACTTTTGGTTTTTGCAAACCTTACCAAATGTTTTTTTCCAGTAAAACTCTCAAAGATACATTTCTTCAGGCATTATTAGACATTTTGCATTTCTACTTTTGGAGTTATGTATCAAAAACTGTTATTTTGAGTGTGACCAATATGAGCCATTAAAACCCAATTTTTGTATTTGTGATCCTTTCCAAAATACCTGATTCTGGTAAAACTCACATAAATTCAATATTACAGGCTTTTTTAGACAAATTTCATGTTTGGTTTTGGGAGTTATGACTATAAACCTTTCTTATTTAGTATGACAGTAATACTGTTATATTGAATAAACAAAACTAACAGTTGTCTTTGCAAACCTTACAAAAGATCATTTTTCTAGTACAACTAACAAAAATACACATCTCTAGGCATTATTAGATATTTTGCATGTGTTGTTTAGAAGTTATGTTTGAATACATTTTTATTGCTTTTTTCGCATTATCTCAGTATTCTAAGAACATTATAGTCATATTGGGTAAAAAACTACTTTTTGCATTTGCAAGATTTAAAAAAGCATATGTTTCGAGTGAAACTCCCAATGATGCATTATTTCAGGCATTATTAGCCATTTTTCATGTGTGGTGTAGGAGTTATGTTTAAATAACTGTCATATTGAGTGTTACAGTATACAGTCATATTGAGTAAAACCTCCTTTTTGTATTTGCAAACCATAGAAAAACAACTGTATCTAGTTAAACTCACATGTTTTCAATATCACAGGCATTTTTAGACATTTTGCAGGTTTGGATTAGGAATTATGTTGGAATACATTTTTATTGCTTTTTTCGCATTATCTCAGGATTCTAAGTACATTAATGTCAAATTTAGTAAAAAAATACTTTTTGTTTTTGCAAACCTTACCAAATGTTTTTTTTCCAGTAAAACTCTCAAAGATACATTTCTTCAGGCATTATTAGACATTTTGCATTTCTACTTTTGGAGTTATGTTTCAGAAACTGTCATTTTGAGTGTGACCAATATGAGGCCAGTAAAACCCAATTTTTGTATTTGTGATCCTTTCCAAAATACCTGATTCTGGTAAAACTCACATAAATTCAATATTACAGGCTTTTTCAGACAAATTTCATGTTTGGTTTTGGAGTTATGACTATAAACCTTTCTTATTTAGTATGACAGTAATACTGTTATATTGAATAAAAAAACTAACATCTGTCTTTGCAAACCTTACAAAAGATCATTTTTCTAGTACAACTAACAAAATACATATCTCTAGGCATTATTAGATATTTTGCATGTGTTGTTTAGAAGTTATGTTTGAATACAATTTTATTGCTTTTTTCGCATTATCTTTAGGAATCTCAGAACATTATAGTCATATTGAGTAAAAAACTACTTTTTGCATTTGCAAGATTTAAAAAAGCATATGTTTCGAGTGAAACTCCCAATGATGCATTATTTCAGGCATTATTAGCCATTTTTCATGTGTGGGTGTAGGAGTTATGTTTAAATAACTGTCATATTGAGTGTTACAGTATACAGTCATATTGAGTAAAACCTCCTTTTTGTATTTGCAAACCATAGAAAAACAACTGTATCTAGTTAAACTCACATGTTTTCAATATCACAGGCATTTTTAGACATTTTGCACGTTTGGATTAGGAATTATGTTGAATACATTTTTATTGCTTTTTTCGCATTATCTCAGGATTCTAAGTACATTAATGTCAAATTTAGTAAAAAAAATACTTTTGGTTTTTGCAAACCTTACCAAATGTTAGTTTCCAGTAAAACTCTCAAAGATAAATTTTTCAGGCATTATTAGACATTTCGCATTTCTACTTTTGGAGTTATGTTTCAGAAACTGTCATTTTGAGTGTGACCAATATGAGGCCAGTAAAACCCAATTTTTGTATTTGTGATCCTTTCCAAAATACCTGATTATGGTAAAACTCACATAAATTCAATATTACAGGCTTTTTTAAACAATTTTCATGTTTGGTTTTGGAGTTATGACTATAAACCTTTCTTATTTAGTATGACAGTAATACTGTTATATTGAATAAAAAAAACTAACATCTGTCTTTGCAAACCTTACAAAAGATAATTTTTCTAGTACAACTAACAAAAATACATATCTCTAGGCATTATTAGATATTTTGCATGTGTTGTTTAGAAGTTATGTTTGAATACAATTTTATTGCTTTTTTCGCATTATCTCAGGAATCTAAGAACATTATAGTCATATTGAGTAAAAAACTACTTTTTGCATTTGCAAGATTTAAAAGAGCATATGTTTCGAGTGAAACTCCCAATGATGCATTATTTCAGGCATTATTAGCCATTTTTCATGTGTGGTGTAGGAGTTATGTTTAAATAACTGTCATATTGAGTGTTACAGTATACAGTCATATTGAGTAAAACCTCCTTTTTGTATTTGCAAACCATAGAAAAACAACTGTATCTAGTTAAACTCACATGTTTTCAATATCACAGGCATTTTTAGACATTTTGCACGTTTGGATTAGGAATTATGTTGGAATACATTTTTATTGCTTTTTTCGCATTATCTCAGGATTCTAAGTACATTAATGTCAAATTTAGTAAAAAAATACTTTTGGTTTTTGCAAACCTTACCAAATGTTAGTTTCCAGTAAAACTCTCAAAGATACATTTCTTCGGGCATTATTAGACGTTTTGCATTTCTACTTTTGGAGTTATGCATCAAAAACTGTCATTTTGAGTGTGACTAATATGAGGCCAGTAAAACCCAATTTTTGTATTTGTGATCCTTTCCAAAATACCTGATTCTGGTAAAACTCACATAAATTCAATATTACAGGCTTTTTTAGACAAATTTCATGTTTGGTTTTGGAGTTATGACTATAAACCTTTCTTATTTAGTATGACAGTAATACTGTTATATTGAATAAACAAAACTAACAGTTGTCTTTGCAAATCTTACAAAAGATCATTTTTCTAGTACAACTAACAAAAATACATATCTCTAGGCATTATTAGATATTTTGCATGTGTTGTTTAGAAGTTATGTTTGAATACATTTTTATTGCTTTTTCGCATTATCTAAGTATTCTAAGAACATTATAGTCATATTGGGTAAAAAACTACTTTTTGCATTTGCAAGATTTAAAAAAGCATATGTTTCGAGTGAAACTCCCAATGATGCATTATTTCAGGCATTATTAGCCATTTTTCATGTGTGGTGTAGGAGTTATGTTTAAATAACTGTCATATTGAGTGTTACAGTATACAGTCATATTGAGTAAAACCTCCTTTTTTGTATTTGCAAACCATAGAAAAACAACTGTATCTAGTTAAACTCACAAGTTTTCAATATCACAGGCATTTTTAGACATTTTGCACGTTTGGATTAGGAATTATGTTGGAATACATTTTTATTGCTTTTTTCGCATTATCTCAGGATTCTAAGTACATTAATGTCAAATTTAGTAAAAAAATACTTTTGGTTTTTGCAAACCTTACCAAATGTTAGTTTCCAGTAAAACTCCCAAAGATACATTTCTTCAGGCATTATTAGACATTTTGCATTTCTACTTTTGGAGTTATGTTTCAGAAACTGTCATTTTGAGTGTGACCAATATGAGGCCAGTAAAACCCAATTTTTGTATTTGTGATCCTTTCCAAAATACCTGATTATGGTAAAACTCACATGAATTCAATATTACAGGCTTTTTTAGACAATTTTCATGTTTGGTTTTGGAGTTATGACTATAAACCTTTCTTATTTAGTATGACAGTAATACTGTTATATTGAATAAAAAAAAACTAACATCTGTCTTTGCAAACCTTACAAAAGATCATTTTTCTAGTACAACTAACAAAAATACATATCTCTAGGCATTATTAGATATTTTGCATGTGTTGTTTAGAAGTTATGTTTGAATACATTTGTATTGCTTTTTTCGCATTATCTCAGGATTCTAAGAACATTATAGTCATATTGAGTAAAAAATACTTTTTGCATTTGCAAGATTTAAAAGAGCATATGTTTCGAGTGAAACTCCCAATGATGCATTATTTCAGGCATTATTAGCCATTTTTCATGTGTGGTGTAGGAGTTATGTTTAAATAACTGTCATATTGAGTGTTACAGTATACAGTCATATTGAGTAAAACCTCATTTTTGTATTTGCAAACCATATAAAAACAACTGTATCTAGTTAAACTCACATGTTTTCAATATCACAGTAATTTTTAGACATTTTGCACGTTTGGATTAGGAATTATGTTGGAATACATTTTTATTGCTTTTTTCGCATTATCTCAGGATTCTAAGTACATTACTGCCAAATTTAGAAAAAAAATACTTTTGGTTTTTGCAAACCTTACCAAATGTTTTTTTCCAGTAAAACTCTCAAAGATACATTTCTTCAGGCATTATTAGACATTTTGCATTTCTACTTTTGGAGTTATGTATCAAAAACTGTTATTTTGAGTGTGACCAATATGAGGCCATTAAAACCCAATTTTTGTATTTGTGATCCTTTCCAAAATACCTGATTCTGGTAAAACTCACATAAATTCAATATTACAGGCTTTTTTAGACAAATTTCATGTTTGGTTTTGGAGTTATGACTATAAACCTTTCTTATTTAGTATGACAGTAATACTGTTATATTGAATAAACAAAACTAACAGTTGTCTTTGCAAACCTTACAAAAGATCATTTTTCTAGTACAACTAACAAAAATACACATCTCTAGGCATTATTAGATATTTTGCATGTGTTGTTTAGAAGTTATGTTTGAATACATTTTTATTGCTTTTTCGCATTATCTCAGTATTCTAAGAACATTATAGTCATATTGGGTAAAAAACTACTTTTTGCATTTGCAAGATTTAAAAAAGCATATGTTTCGAGTGAAACTCCCAATGATGCATTATTTCAGGCATTATTAGCCATTTTTCATGTGTGGTGTAGGAGTTATGTTTAAATAACTGTCATATTGAGTGTTACAGTATACAGTCATATTGAGTAAAACCTCCTTTTTGTATTTGCAAACCATAGAAAAACAACTGTATCTAGTTAAACTCACATGTTTTCAATATCACAGGCATTTTTAGACATTTTGCAGGTTTGGATTAGGAATTATGTTGGAATACATTTTTATTGCTTTTTTCGCATTATCTCAGGATTCTAAGTACATTAATGTCAAATTTAGTAAAAAAATACTTTTTGTTTTTGCAAACCTTACCAAATGTTTTTTTTCCAGTAAAACTCTCAAAGATACATTTCTTCAGGCATTATTAGACATTTTGCATTTCTACTTTTGGAGTTATGTTTCAGAAACTGTCATTTTGAGTGTGACCAATATGAGGCCAGTAAAACCCAATTTTTGTATTTGTGATCCTTTCCAAAATACCTGATTCTGGTAAAACTCACATAAATTCAATATTACAGGCTTTTTCAGACAAATTTCATGTTTGGTTTTGGAGTTATGACTATAAACCTTTCTTATTTAGTATGACAGTAATACTGTTATATTGAATAAAAAAAACTAACATCTGTCTTTGCAAACCTTACAAAAGATCATTTTTCTAGTACAACTAACAAAAATACATATCTCTAGGCATTATTAGATATTTTGCATGTGTTGTTTAGAAGTTATGTTTGAATACAATTTTATTGCTTTTTTCGCATTATCTTTAGGAATCTCAGAACATTATAGTCATATTGAGTAAAAAACTACTTTTTGCATTTGCAAGATTTAAAAAAGCATATGTTTCGAGTGAAACTCCCAATGATGCATTATTTCAGGCATTATTAGCCATTTTTCATGTGTGGTGTAGGAGTTATGTTTAAATAACTGTCATATTGAGTGTTACAGTATACAGTCATATTGAGTAAAACCTCCTTTTTGTATTTGCAAACCATAGAAAAACAACTGTATCTAGTTAAACTCACATGTTTTCAATATCACAGGCATTTTTAGACATTTTGCACGTTTGGATTAGGAATTATGTTGGAATACATTTTTATTGCTTTTTTCGCATTATCTCAGGATTCTAAGTACATTAATGTCAAATTTAGTAAAAAAATACTTTTGGTTTTTGCAAACCTTACCAAATGTTAGTTTCCAGTAAAACTCTCAAAGATAAATTTTTTCAGGCATTATTAGACATTTCGCATTTCTACTTTTGGAGTTATGTTTCAGAAACTGTCATTTTGAGTGTGACCAATATGAGGCCAGTAAAACCCAATTTTTGTATTTGTGATCCTTTCCAAAATACCTGATTATGGTAAAACTCACATAAATTCAATATTACAGGCTTTTTTAAACAATTTTCATGTTTGGTTTTGGAGTTATGACTATAAACCTTTCTTATTTAGTATGACAGTAATACTGTTATATTGAATAAAAAAAAACTAACATCTGTCTTTGCAAACCTTACAAAAGATAATTTTTCTAGTACAACTAACAAAAATACATATCTCTAGGCATTATTAGATATTTTGCATGTGTTGTTTAGAAGTTATGTTTGAATACAATTTTATTGCTTTTTCGCATTATCTCAGGAATCTAAGAACATTATAGTCATATTGAGTAAAAAACTACTTTTTGCATTTGCAAGATTTAAAAAAGCATATGTTTCGAGTGAAACTCCCAATGATGCATTATTTCAGGCATTATTAGCCATTTTTCATGTGTGGTGTAGGAGTTATGTTTAAATAACTGTCATATTGAGTGTTACAGTATACAGTCATATTGAGTAAAACCTCCTTTTTGTATTTGCAAACCATAGAAAAACAACTGTATCTAGTTAAACTCACATGTTTTCAATATCACAGGCATTTTTTAGACATTTTGCAGGTTTGGATTAGGAATTATGTTGGAATACATTTTTATTGCTTTTTTCGCATTATCTCAGGATTCTAAGTACATTAATGTCAAATTTAGTAAAAAAATACTTTTGGTTTTTGCAAACCTTACCAAATGTTAGTTTCCAGTAAAACTCTCAAAGATACATTTCTTCGGGCATTATTAGACGTTTTGCATTTCTACTTTTGGAGTTATGCATCAAAAACTGTCATTTTGAGTGTGACTAATATGAGGCCAGTAAAACCCAATTTTTGTATTTGTGATCCTTTCCAAAATACCTGATTCTGGTAAAACTCACATAAATTCAATATTACAGGCTTTTTTAGACAAATTTCATGTTTGGTTTTGGAGTTATGACTATAAACCTTTCTTATTTAGTATGACAGTAATACTGTTATATTGAATAAACAAAACTAACAGTTGTCTTTGCAAACCTTACAAAAGATCATTTTTCTAGTACAACTAACAAAAATACATATCTCTAGGCATTATTAGATATTTTGCATGTGTTGTTTAGAAGTTATGTTTGAATACATTTTTATTGCTTTTTTCGCATTATCTCAGTATTCTAAGAACATTATAGTCATATTGGGTAAAAAACTACTTTTTGCATTTGCAAGATTTAAAAAAGCATATGTTTCGAGTGAAACTCCCAATGATGCATTATTTCAGGCATTATTAGCCATTTTTCATGTGTGGTGTAGGAGTTATGTTTAAATAACTGTCATATTGAGTGTTACAGTATACAGTCATATTGAGTAAAACCTCCTTTTTGTATTTGCAAACCATAGAAAAACAACTGTATCTAGTTAAACTCACATGTTTTCAATATCACAGGCATTTTTAGACATTTTGCACGTTTGGATTAGGAATTATGTTGGAATACATTTTTATTGCTTTTTTCGCATTATCTCAGGATTCTAAGTACATTAATGTCAAATTTAGTAAAAAAATACTTTTGGTTTTTGCAAACCTTACCAAATGTTAGTTTCCAGTAAAACTCTCAAAGATACATTTTTCAGGCATTATTAGACATTTTGCATTTCTACTTTTGGAGTTATGTTTCAGAAACTGTCATTTTGAGTGTGACCAATATGAGGCCAGTAAAACCCAATT